>NC_091432.1:120493616-120682032 GCF_964237555.1 Oryctolagus cuniculus
GTGGTGGACAGACATGTGGATAGGTAGATATATAGAGAGGAAGATAGATAAACAGATAGGAGGACAAGTGGACAAATGGACAGATAGAATGAGCTTTGTTATCAGGGATTGGCTAAATGGTTACAGAGGTTGAGAAGTCCCATGATCCAGTGTATGCAAACTGGAGGCCCAGGAGAGCTGGTGGTATAGTTCGAGTCAAGCCCAAGGTCCAAGAACCAAGAGCAGCAGTGTCTAAGGACAAGAGGTGGATGTCCCAGCTTATGTAGAGGCATGCCAAGCTCACCCTTCCTTTGTTGGTTTTGTTCTATTTGGACTCTCAATGGATTGGATAATGCCCACCCACATGGGGGAGAGAAGGTCTTCTTTACTCAGTCCCTTGATTCAAATGCTAATCTCTGGAAAGATCCTCACAGACAAGTCCAGAAATCATGACTTACCAGCTCTCTGGACATGCCTTAGCCTAGACTGATACAAAAGAATCTAACAGAACCCACAAAAGCAGGGTAGCATGGGGTTGGGGCCTGCGGCTTGGGGGAGATGGGGAGAAGTAAGTCAAAGTGCATAAACTGGTCAAAATTCAGTTATAACATGAAAGAGTTCCGAGGCCTAAGGCACAGCATAGCAGCTATAATTAGTAATGACATATTGTCTAAGATTTGCAAAGAGAGATCTTAGGTGCCCTCACCACCCTCAGAGTCCCCCACAGATAATTATGTTGGATGATAGACATGTTGATTCATCCAATGGTGCTCATCATTGCACAATATATGTGCACCTAAAATCATCACAGTGTACACCTTGAATATATACTATTTTTATTAATTTTTATTGCTAGTTACACCTTAATAAACCTAGGGAAAACGGAAAGCTATGGGAGAGACTAGGGGGAGTGGAGAGAGGTCTGCCATTGCTTGATATTGGTCCTGAATTCATTTACATCATTATTATGCATTTATTCCCCACTTGGGGGTGACCATCAGCAGTTAATTATCCCAGCTCCACTTCATGATTTCCACCTGTAAAGTGAATCATATGATATTTGCTTCATAGCATTGATATGGAGCTTAGAGCTGGAAAGTTTTGAGTCACCCCTCACAGTACATGGTGTTAAGGTTAGGTTGGTACAACTGGTAGAGCTGACGTATACATTAGCCCAAGAGGTCAGGGATTTGGCTTCAGGGGGAGGGAACAAAAGGGAGCCTGATGTAGTTGAAAAATCAATGTGTTTAGAATCACATGGACTCTGAGTTGTCTTTTTTTTTTTTTTTTTTTTTGGACAGGCAGAGTGGACAGTGAGAGAACTACAACTGGTAGAGCTGACATATACATTAGCCATCACACTCCGCTTTCAGGGAGATAACATGAGCTCTTGCCAAAGGGTGGTGGTAAGAGCATGTGTATTAACAGCAAGGACAAGCATTTTTTTAAACCTATGCATAGTTTTTTTTCATGAAACATTTTCTACCTACTATGAAAAATAAATTTTCGCACCAAAAAGTTTTTTTCACTGAAATAAACTCCTACCTTTAATTCCATTTTTCCATAGACTTTTTGAAGACCCTCACATACCTGCCCTGGTCTTTTGTGCCCATCCCCATGCCCATCCTATCTGGCAATGTCATTTGCAAGCTATTCCTTTATAGAAAGTGTCAAGGCTTACGCTGGCTGACTCCATGGATCACATCCCTCCCACAAATGCACCTGCCCTTGACTACCAGACTGAAGTTACTCCTGTTGAAAGAGCTGTGGTCTCTCACCTCTGCTGCCATGACTTCAGCCCTGGTTTAGGAGTTGAACACATACACTGACCAAGGAGGGATGCAGCTTCTCCAGCCAATCAACACTCACTGCCCAACTGGCAACCGAAGGCTGAAGAAGGTGCTGACTGCCTTCGAGAAGCTTAACACCTTGAGTACCACATTGCTGCTGGGAGATTCTTCCCTAGGCCCCAAATCTGGAGTGACCAACACTGCGAAATCTGCTCCTAAGCAGTCTGTTTGTCCTAGATGGCTGTGATCCTACTTTACAGAAGCAGTGGCATGATTCTCAACCTTACCATTGAGGCAGACCCCTTCCCTAGGGTGAATGCAGATAATCTCTCCTGAACACCTTCTGTGGTCCATGCTATTGTAGTCCTCATTGTCGGCTCATTCATTCACTCATGCATTCAATGTTTGTGAGAGTTCCTGAACGTGTGGCAGAGGAGAGGAAACACTCCTTGTCATCAAAGAGTACAGTCGAGTGGGCCCTAAAATACAGTGTGATATACACTGGGACCTTTTCAGGTGGAGGTACAATAGGTGTAGGATGAAAGCTTAGGGAAACTTTCAAGAATTAAGACTTAACTCGCTGGTGCCGTGGCTCACTAGGCTAATCCTCCGCCTTGCGGCGCCAGCACACCAGGTTCTAGTCCCGGTTGTGGCGCCGGATTATGTCCTGGTTGCCCCTCTTCCAGGCCAGCTCTCTGCTGTGGCCAGGGAGTTCAGTGGAGGGTGGCCCAAGTGCTTGGGACCTGCACCCCATGGGAGACCAGGAGAAGTACCTGGCTCCTGCCATCGGATCAGCGCGGTGTGCTGGCTGCAGCGTGTCGGCCGCGGCGGCCATTGGAGGGTGAACCAATGGCAAAAGGAAGACCTTTCTCTCTGTCTCTCTCTCTCTCACTGTCCACTCTGCCTGTTAAAAAAAAAAAAAAGACAACTCAGAGTCCATGTGATCCTAAACACATTGATTTTTCAACTACATCAGGCTCCCTTTTGTTCCCTCCCCCTGAAGCCGAATCCCTGACCTCTTGGGCAATGCTAAGTACCTGTAGCTGAAGGTGAGTCAGTGCAAACCCCAGGTTGGGCTCCTGACTCTGCGCTTAGGGGTGTGCTACCCAGGACACACTGCAGAGCCCCTTTTGAGAATGTAAAAGGAAATACCTGCCTCAGAGCGCTGTTGGGATTTAACAAGAAAGAAAAGAAGGCACTGTTGGTAGCAAGCCTGGCATGGCACACATCCATTATTCACTGGGTGATGGATAATATCATTATTGTGGATGCTGAGCCTCATTTTTCGTCTCTGTTGATTGTTATTAAATCAGGCTAATGTGTCACCTGGTGAGGCATTTGTATTTGTATTTTAGATGAAGAAGTTAGAAGACAAAATTTTATTCTGCTCCTGAGAAGGAGAGAAGTCCTCTCCCTGTCCAGAGAGGAATAAGCAGAGACTGGACAAGCCTTAACAGCAGGACCATTGGAGGGAGGTGGAGATGTTTCTCAGGCTTGTAAAAAGAAAACTCAGAAATGTGACACCTGTGCACAGGGCCAAGGCTAAGTACAAAGCCTGCAAGGGTTCCCTGGAGGAGGGGTTTCTGAGAAATCAGAGCTCCTGGTTTCACGCATGTTTCTTGCTATGTGCCAACCCAGAGAGAAAGTAAGCCCCATCCAGGATCCCTTTGAAATGTGAGAGTCCATGAGATCAAGCCAGGTGCCTCCACACCACCTCCTTGTCCTCACTGGCCTTGAGACTGTTATCCAGACCCGCCTCCTGTTCAAGCCCCTCACGTGGGAGGCTGAGTTGCCTCTGCAGGTGCCACGGCAAATGGGAGACCAGCAGCAGTCATTATTTTTCATTTGTTGTAATCAGCAATTTAATCCTATCCCAACCAGAGCTCGAATCTCCCCCTTCCCTGGCAAAGGTCCTCGCTGGGAAAGATTGAACTTCACAGAATGCAATAAAACAAAGCTTTTCTGCTGAATCAGCCTGAGGCTCTCCGCCCTGTAAATCAGCCCCCTTGCTCTTCAGGTTGGAGCCATCCGCTGCATTGCACCTGCTGTCCCCACAACATCTCCTTCAGAGGGGATGACCCTTTCTGAACTCACATCCCAGTTGGGGTCCTCATTTTTAAACTTGCAGCAGCAGGGGGTTCATGTGACATGGCTACACCCCCAACTGCACTGTCCAGTCTCCAAATATCCCCAAGTTGTCCCTTGCTGCACGTTCACTGGTGGGGGCTGGAAGGGCAAGTGCAGAAAGGAGATCATCCAGCGCAATTCCAGTCCAGGTGTTCCCAGAGACTCTTGAGTAAGGCAAGCAAGGGTTGCACAATCAATTCGCCAGGGACCTTTAGCTTAGCAGGGTGTGTTCAATAAAAGCTGTTGGTTAGGATAAAGCGGGGAGCTAATCAGTCGGGAGAGATTTCCTTTAAATGGGAGTTTTTAGAATCTGGTGCTCAGCAGACATCAGGCCGGGCGAAGAGGCAAGGTTGACAGACGCTAAGACCTCCGAATCAGTGCTTCTCTATTTATCCCCAGTTTGACCTAATAGATCGTACATGCTGCAGCCAGTCACATCCCCTCCCTTCCCCGACTTTGTGCACTTCTTGTAAGCTCCAGCTGGGGACTAGCAGAGGGCTAGACATTGGGAACCAAGGCTAGAGTTCCGGCTTTGTCTCCTACCCCTGGTAAGTTGACTTGAGCCTCATTTCCTCTCTTGTAAACTGGGCAAGAGGGAGGACTAGTTGAGTCAATTATCTCTCCATTCAAATGCTGACATTATGTCCAGGAGGCTGAGAGCCTGGGGTATTTGGGACAGTCAGGGAGTGAGAAACATGTGCTGTTCTTGGACACAGAACTCAATGCAATCAGAATATTTGCCAGGTGTTCTGGGGACACAGCCAGAGGCAGCTCTCAGAACCCACCTGGCAGCAATGGTGGCAGCGGAGGAGAAGCCCCCTTCTCTCCCTGCTGCAGTGCTCTTGAAACCCCTCGACACCACCTTCCACCTCGCTGGCTGTCTGCTTTCAGCAGGTGGCCAAGAGCGAGACTCTGACGGCAGAGAACCAGCTTTGAATTCTTGCTTTTGCAACCTGCGTGACCTTGGACCACCTAGGATCTGCCTTGAGCTGGGCTCTGAATTCAGACAAAAGAGGGGACTTCAAAAGGTTTGTGGAAAATGGAATTAAATGATTGGTTTATTTGGGTACAAAACAATTTTTGAAATCCGTGCATTATTTTTTATGCTATGCATTTTTCCAGGAAATTTTGGAAGGCACCTTGTGCCATCCGTGATGCTGGAAGGATGGTGCCTGGGGTTTGCTCCAGGATGAGTGCCTCTGGGACGGAGGATGGTGTCGCGGCCTGTGAGAGGTGGGGAGAGCAGGGCAGAGTCTTTATCCCAGGTATTCCTGCGTTCCCTACGGGATCCATGTCATTGGCCCAGCTGTACTTAGCACGAGCAAATGAATTTCTTCATGAATCCATACACTTGGCTCGGTGACCATGAATTTCTGGCACCCATCTCACGACAGAGATGGCTTACAGGAGATTACCTCTGAAAAGTGTCTTGTTGGTTCTCCAAGAAAAGCTGCTGCAGAAGAGGTTGACTCTGAGTGGCTCCCTCCCTCTGCTCTGGACCACTGACCCTGAGCAGGAAGCTGAGGGCTGCCCACAGAAAGGCTTCCTCCTCGGAGACTGACGACAGATAGCTTCCCTGCAGATGTGACATCACTGCCAGGGGTGAGGAGCCTTTTACTGCCTGTCAAGGGTCACCAGGCATTTATAACAGCATTAGTGGGCTATATAGAATTATCAACTTAAAAAGTAGTTGCTAGAGATGTAGATGAATTTTGAGTCCTGCCCGCAGTTGTCTTGGCAGGGCCAGACTAAATGATTTTTTGGGCCTTATCCGGCCCACAGGCTGGACATTCCCTACCCCTGGAAGCCCTACCCAGAGACAGCCGGGGCTTAGTGAATCTCTGCTTGGCAGAGCAGGGACGCAGGGTGAAGCAGCTCTTACCAGCCCCGAGGGGCCTTAGAATTGGACACGCATCCACTGTAAAATAAAGCAGTCCTCCTCAGCTCTTACCCACCTGCCTGCAGCCTGAGCATGAGAACTGCTCCAGCCCACCTGTCGATCAACTGTCAAGCTCCAGCCCTGAGATCCTATGCATCTCCCCGGCAAATCCCAGATCTTTGTTGTACCAGGCAGTCCAGGACAGCATGGAGACCTTTCTGGGTCATCCCAAATGGATTCCTGCCACCACATTCCCCTGATTGCAAACTTTTCCCCGTGTAGGATTTTAAAAAGTCTCTACAGCTTCCAAGACCTGTAGTTGGAGACACGTCTCTTCCCATAAGTGGGGCCTGTTATGTCTTTTCTGGTGGCATGCTTGTTGCAGAATCCATTCACACCAACCCTGCTCTGTTCAGAATGCATGGCCACCTACTTCCTCCTCTATCACCCTCACATCAAGTTCTTCCCCATGCCTCCAGTGGGTATCCTTGATCCTTGGAGACTTGACGGGACTGTGCTGACTGCCAGACTGTGCAGGCTGCCAGCTCGGAAAGCCAGGACGAGGATGGATCACGTGGGAAGGACGGCCAGTCAGCAACGGGCTGGGGCGTCAGTCCTGTGACCCACCCAGGGGCCTGTCAGGAACAGAAATAATCTTAATGAAAAGGCACATTCCCCGAGCCTTGTCATGCTGACCCAGCAGAATGGAGGAGAGATTTTAATAAGATGAGACTCTGCTTTTAGTAGCAAGGCAGGCCTCAGTGGGGTTGGGGATGGAGGAGACTCAGGGAAAAATAATCCTGGTATAGGTTAATGGCTTCTTTTCTCTGCTTCCTGGCTGTCTTCTTGGTGGCGGCAAGGATAATCTCGGAGGTGACTTACATTCCCGGAAGTCAAGCAGGGAGCCATTTATCAGGGACAGGACCCGTCAGCAGCAAAAATGGTAAAAACGATAAATCATCTAAATGTCGTAAGAATGTATCTTTGGTGCTTCCTGGTTCCTGTTTTCGCTCCTCCCACCTTTGCACAGTGCCCACTCTCTCTCCTTCTCCACTGTGGGTCCTGTGAACTGCATGCCGGGATGCATCCTTGTACCTCACGTAGTTCCCAGAAACTAGCACGATGCAGGCCTGGCAGTTGCTGCTTCTTAAACATTTGTTAACAGAATGAGCACCTCTTCTGAGAGCCCCCGAACGTACCGAGGTATAAACAGCTGAGAGTTTTCCCTCTCCTCCTGGGCCATCTGTGCTCTAAGAACAGACCAGAATGACACGGGGAGAAGCTCCATTAATTCCACCATTGCATGGTGGAATTCCAGATGGCAGCCCTTGCTCCTTTCCTTTGAGCGAGGGCTCCTCTCCATCCCAGAGACCCAATCGCAGAGGCCCGTGGCCTAGCAGGGCTTCTGGAAGAGAGTGAACGAACGCAGCTCTCTATGCTTGCGAAGAGTGGCTGTCGATTTTAATGTATCCAGCGCCTTCTCCTTTTGGGGGGAGGGATGAAAAGCCTGGGCTCTATTCTGTGCTTCCTAAAATCATTCCATTTAAATGCAGATTGGGAGTCTGCCTTCCTCTAAGTGGTCACAGAGAAGACAGAGCAAAGTTGAAATGATAATTTCCTTAAGAAGAAAGGGAACACTTTGGTTCATTTCCCCATGCACCAGCTGTCAATTCTCTGTATGCCACAACCTTCCATTCTTTCTGTCCCCCTACTCCACCTGAGGATGGCCTTTCTTATCCCCAGTTACCCTAGTTTTTGTATCTACAGGCTCCTTCAACTATGCAAATCTCTCAAGCAGCCAACATCTTCCTAGTTGAAAAGGAAAGAATCCAGCCTGAGACCTGTGGTTATCCTTTTCCTCATATCTATTGACCCAGAGGGAAGATGGAAAGGCCAGGATGCTGGGAAATTAACAGAAAGGGGCCTGAGACCATTAAATATAAAAAGCTCCTTTCCAACTTTTGATTTTCAAGAGACATTTGAAAATTTCTCATTCTGAACAACTGGCCCACGTGAGGGTGTCCCAGATGAATCAACATCTGATTGCCTGAGCATGAGTTCCTTCCTGATTCTCTGGTCTTGTCCTGGAGAAGAGGCCCATTGGTCTCCACTGGCAGCTCCCATAATATGGAGGGGTTAGTTGGGCAGTTTGAATCAATGTCTGCCAGGAACTAATGAGGATTTTGAAGCACGGTGAGCCCTGGGTTGGGAGATCTGTGGATCTGCATCTCTAGCCCTAACCTCACTGAAGTTATGTTCAGGAAGAACTGGACAGGTGTCTAAGCCCAGAGCTGGGTTGGTTGGTGGTACCTTTTCCATCTGTGTCTGCTGCCAACAGCTCATTTCCTGGGAAATTTTAACAAACAGCTTGCCCTGAGGCCCCTTCACCTCGATATCTCTGTCCTAAGATGTGAGGCCTCTGACTGTCTAAGAAGGAAAGAGGGCACAGATATGAAAGAGCACCAAGACAAGGCCCTTTATATTCCTGTCTTCTTCCATCCCAGTGGCTCTTGCTCTCTGCTTGGGAGCTGAAAACAGAACTAGCTTCCAGGAGACTTCAGACAAGTTCACGCATGAGAAAGCCCAGCGTGAGTGCTAAGGAGGGGTCAGGAGGATTCAGAGATCCATCCTTAGATGGGTCAGTAGAAGGAACACTGAAAAGCAGATTCAGTCTCAGGTTAATCTCTGGCTGGTGTTTTGAGTTTAGCCAACTTTTTTTCATCTTTGAGTCTCTGCCTATCTGCAATGAATAGTCTGATCTATGTGATTTTGCATCTATTCAACTCAAACTGGGATTCCCAGGTCTGTGAAGTGTGTGTGTGTGTGTGTACACAAAACAAGTGTTGCCAGCCTCCCTCTCCCAAAAAAGACAAAGGCCTGAAGAACCCAGAAAATGGATGCAGCTTGGTTCTCAGCATATCTGCTCTTTCTGCAAATGTTTTCTCTCTTTCTTCACTCCTTAGCTGGAAACTGAATCACCAGGTTTGTGAAATACAGAAAGAGGAATGAAGATGTTCTGAAATGCTTATTTAGACACTGCCAACATATCAAAAGAACATTTGACACAAATGGGGTATCTAGTTACCATAGATCTTACGAAGCTCATTCAAAGAACGTAATGAAAAAAAAATCAAATAATGAATCATTCAGGGAGATGCAAAGCATGGCTTCCATTCTCATTCCTTTGTTCCCCTTCGTATCTCAGGAGAGAAAAATAGATAGGAAATGAGTGCAAGAAGGAGGGGAATATTACAGAATGCAAAGGAGCAATTGTGAGAAAGATGAAAAAGAGACTTGAGGTTAGAAGAAGAGCACAAACAAAGGCCGCATGCCTCCAACAAAACAAAATGCTGGTACTGAAAAGAACACAGATGAAGACTTCTCTTCGACTGGACCTGCACCTGCCAAGAAATGGTGTGTGTGTGGGGGGGTGTGGGTAGGAGGGACGGAGAGGGCAGCGAGATGGGTGGGAAGGCACAACAGGCCACACTTCCCTGTTCTACTACCTTGCTGGAGGCAGGAGCACCGGGGCCTGGCTCAGACAGTCATCTGTGTGTCCCTGTAAGGCACTAGGGTGTTTCTAGCTCAGGGGCCAGCTCTGGCTCTACCATTCTGGGTTTGCCTGTGCTGTGAGAGTGATTCACCAAACCCTCACTTCCGCGGCATCTCTTTCTCAAAGTGCCCTTTGCTGGGTATCTCCTGTGATTTCCTTTAAAAAAATCCTGATATTATTTTAATCTGCTTGGCTTTGTTTTTCTAAATTCATTGATTTTTGTTTATTGGAAAGGCAGAGAGGGAGACAAAAAGAGAAAGGCAGACAGAATCAGAGATCTCCCATCTCCTGGTTCACACCACAGATGTCCACAATAGCGGGTCTTGGGCCAGGTCCAAAGCCAGGAGCTCAGTCAGGGTCTCCATCATGGATGAGGGACTCAACTACTTGAGCCATTGCCTGCTGCCTCTCTGGGTACATATTAGCAGGAAGCTGGAATCAGGTGTGGAGCTGGGATGTGAACAAAGCACTAACATGTGGGTTGTGGGCATCCCAAGCAGCACCGCCACAACTGCTTCACAGCTGCAGGTCAGAGGCCTTTCGTTATGCTAGACTATGCTGGAAGAGCCCCTGCCTTCACAGCATGCTGCACGCAAAGCTCCTGGGTGTGGATCCGTCTAATCTGCCCTGGAATCAAACCCCTATTGGCTGGTTGATTTTTGGCAGGGCAGTTTCCTCCTTGGAAAAGTAAGGAATATAAACCATTACCTACCCTGGAGCCAAGCTGGAAGGATTCAACCAGGGCAGAAGGTACCTCAGAGCGCCTGGGTGGCCTGCTCTCCCCAAGTTAGATCCAGCTGCTGAGGGCAGAGGGTGGCAAGAGGCTCTGTGAAGATAAGAACTGAACAAGCTTGGCTCCAGGAATCCCCATGCTGGTCACTGCTGTGCTAATGGCTCCCTAATTTCTATTTTGGATCCATCCCTCTTTTTTGTCCCATCCTCTTATCACATCTTCACATTTTTATGGTTTCATAATACATATCCTGTGTGTGTACATATTCCTCATACTCACTGACATCTTGTTGTATTTCATGTGCTTGTCTGTCCATCAAAGTGTAAGTAGAGCCATTCCTAGCAGAACTAGAGCAGCCTGAGAACTGATCCCCTGGTTTTCTTAGAGGCGAAATCTGACTCCAAAACAGAGGATACCTTGATTGAGGGAGCCTGAACTGTACAACAGCAGAAGAGCAGTTATCTGGCAAATGTTGGAGGAAGAGGACATTACAAACGTCAAACAGGCCTGAGTGAGTGCAAGGGTGCAGCTCGTAGTTTGCTGGCTTCTTTACCCCTCCTCTCTTCGATGAGGGTGCACTGTGGGAACAAGAACGAGCAAAGGCCTCACCATCCCTCATGCTTGCTTTTCCTGGCATGGTTCTGACAGTAGGATCTTGGGAGTGAGGGCCGGCAGCCTCTGGAGCTGTAGAGGTAGCTGGGGCTCCTGAGTTAAGTGCACACCAATGTCACCTGCAGATGACACTCACGAAGGCACCACTCATTCTCTATGAAATTCCTAGAATGTTTTTGGGCAAGTGTTGTGGTGTAGCTGGTTAAGCCACCACCTGAGATGGTGGTGTCCCATATGAGTACCAGTTCTAGCCCTGGCTGCTCCCATTTCTGTTCCAGCTCCCCGCTAATGCACTTGAGAAAGCAGTGGAAGATGGCCCAAGTGCTTGGGCCCCTGATACCCATGAAGGAGATCTGGGTGGAGCTCCATGCTCCTGGCTTCAACCTGGCTCAGCCCCAGTCATTGCAGCCATCTGGGGCATGAGCTAGCCGATGAAAGCTCTCATTTTCTCATTCTCTCTCTCTCTCTCTCTCTCTTTCTCTTTCTCTTCCTCTCCCTCTCCAACTCTGCCTTTAAAGTAAATAAAATAGATAAATGTTCTTAAAATTTTCTAGAATGTTTTTCTTTTGGATATAAAAATGGTTCCTCGTTTTGAGAAGAATGGGGGATTATTCAGTAAGTAAAAGATCAAAGGCTTTGTAATTGTGCCTATTTGAGATGGATTTCAGGTCTTGATATTCCAAACTATATGACTTAGATCAAATTACTTAACCTTTCTGACAGTTTGGGACAAATTAGGTTAAATGAGGCCTACCTTGAGAGGTTGTTGAAAGAATTAGATATAAACTATGAAAATGCTTAGCTCATGCTTGGTACATAGGAAATTCTCAGCAGTATCTACTGAGGTTAATAACTTTGCAAACAGTACACATCAATTATATGGATGACCTATGATCACATGGACACATTAATGATAGCAACAAATACATGCATCGCTGGCATTAAGACCTTGCTTTGGGGTTGGCATTGTGGCATAGCAGGTTAAGCTGCTGCATCGCACATGAGGTCGAGTCCCAGCTGCTCCACTTCTGATCCAGCTCCCTGCTAATGCACCTGAGAAAGCAGCAGAAGATGGCTCCACTGTTTGGGCCCCTGCCACCCACATGGGAGACCTGGAAGAAATTTCTGACTTCTGACTTCAGCCTGGCCCAACTCTGGCTGTTGGGACCATTTGCGGAATGAATCAAAGGATGGAAGAATTTCTCTCCTTCTGCCTCTGTAACTCTGACTTTCAAATAAGTAAAAAATAAATCTTTTTTTTAAATAGGGCTTGGTCCTCCCTAAATCCTTAATTTTGCTTTCATTGTGTGGCTTACACCCCCATTTTCTCCATAGGTTTCCTTTGCACTCCTCCCATCCTGCCCTCCACGGGGCACCATCTGGGGAGCTGACCCTGGCCTTGCTTTAAGAGGGAAGATAGGAACCTAGACCCTCCCAAGGGACCAACACGAGGGGCCCCCTAGCCCTTCGCAACCCTGGTTTATTCCTTTCACGACACCTACTCATTCATACGGTGTGGAATCTCCCTTTTATCACTTTCTCTTTTAAAATTCGTATATCAAATGAACCTAACTAAGAAAACAGGGGCAGTCAGTAACGAATGCTTTGGGGAACAAGGGACTGGTGAGAACACCCCGTTCTGCAGGCTACCTGGCCAGGCTATTTAAGTCCTATCTCGTACCCACGGTAGTGAGTAAATTGGATTGCTGAGCGAGAGAAAAAAGATGACATATTTCCCTTGTCGTGGAAGAACCCGAAAGGCTCTTTTCTGATTTTCAGATTCTGGTCATGCAGCCAAACCTCCTCTTATCTGCTTTTAGATATATATATTTTAACATCTTGTGATTAGGTTTGATCTTCTTAAAGGCTTTGATTAAATAGTCTTTGCACTTCCCAATGTGCAAGTTCATCATTTTCTATCGGAAGATGTCTTGATGTCTTGCGTGGACTTCAGAATGGAAATGTTATTTTCACCCTCCAGCCATAATGGGCTTTCATCATCAACATTATTATTATTATTATTACTTTCTTTTTTGACAGAGAGACAGGGGGGAAACGCCTCTCCCCGCCCAGCTGAGCCTTGGGGGCTCCCCTGTGCAACCCCGAGGCGGGAGGCTGAGGGCAGTGGCGAGTCGCGGCCACCTTTGCCTCTCGGTTTGACCCACGGGATCATTAATGGAAGGACCGCGGCAAGCAAGTTCACGGGAGGAAGCGCACCCTCCCAACGGAAGGCCATCAGCTGCCCACCCTGGTACATCTAGGGGCTCCAGCTGCATCTCAGCGGGGTCATCAGCCATTCCCAGGACATCCGTTTGTCCTTGTCATGCTCGCTGTAGGACGCCAAGGGAGATCGAGTCTTAACAGCACTTCCAGAGTTTCTAAAGGAAACCTGCGCCAAGTCTTAGTCTATGAGAACCCACGCAGCAGTCCTACAGGGCAGCCCACACATCCCAAATGGTTTGCTTGTGACATAAAACAAAGGACCACAACAGGCTACCAAGGTACGGCCTTGAAGCCCAGAGCATAAAGGTTTAGGAGCAATTGTGGTCTATATCCCAACTCACATAAAAGCAACATGTTGCCCTATTTTCTTCTCTAGTTGCTTTACATACATATTTTGTTATATTTCTCAACCCAAGTGTTAGGAGCTCTAAAAGGAGGTCTGAATCTCCCATTTTCCTAGTATGCCTGTGGCACTGGGAACATCTCAAGGATGTAGAGATTGAATCCGTATTTGACAATGAGATCTTAATGCAACCGGGGGAGATGGCTCCCTTGGCTCTGTGACTCTCTCTAAGGTTTTACACCAATGGCTACTTTTGTTGTTAATGCTCAACACATGTGAAAGAGGCATCCAGGGTTTTCACCTGTCCCACTGGGGAAATCGTGAGGCCGCATGAGCTAATGTCTAGGAAGCACTTAGTAAACCCATCTCTCTCTCTCTCTCTCTCTCTCTCTCTCTCTCTCTCTCTCTCTCTCACACACACACACACACACACACACACTCACACACTGCAGTGGGATATTGTTATCTCCACCTCTTAGGCTTGCAACAACAGTAGTTTCATAAGCTCTCTGACACTTCCTTCCGGAAATTGGCTGAGGATATGTTCCTTGCCATTCATTCAGCTTTCAGCTTCAAATTCCATGTCCGAAGTCAGAACACTAGGGTCAAAAGTAATGAAGAGAAGGTTAAGCAGAGTTTGCTGAATCTCAGATAATTAAGGGACCCAAGTAGGAGGAATTATTCGTCTGCCTGGTCTTCATCCAAGGCCAGCCTGTGTGTTACTCTGTGAGTCTTCCACGGTAATTGGCTAAGTAAAGATTGTTCTCTTTTGAGCATGGAACAACTGCCCCAAGGCAGAGGCTGATGTGGTTGTGGTCAGGGGACAAAACTAATGACCAGGCAAGTCCATTCCTCTGATGGCCATGGGTTCTTTGAACTGTCACTTTGACTTGAGGTCTGTCTTATTTCTCACCTCCAATCACAGGCTCACATTGGGACAAGGCTCCCAAGATTTGTAGGTTGATTTTTGGAACCATGAATATGCACAACGAGTGATAGAGTCACTGGGAGACACTGATCAAGTGACTTGTCTTCCCAGATGTTTCACGACTTGGGACTCAGATCTGACTCAGAGTCAGAGATGGTCAAGAGCACAGGTTTACCAGCTCACATACGAGTGAAGCACATAGCATTCAACATAACAACAGCTCCTGGGATGGCTCAGTTCTTAGTCTCAGGGTGTGTGTGTGTGTGTGTGTGTGATCGCTGGTTCTGAAGCTATGGCCTTTTATCCTCCCCTGTGTCTCATAGCACATTCCAGCTGTTCAGAGCCACAACTTGACAAGATGTGCTGATTGAAATGCTGACTGTAAGCTAGACAGGCAGTCAGTCTCATACAATTAAAAAAGAAAAGGGCCCCTCCCAGCTATTCCCACTGTTCTTATTTTTCCCAAAATGATTTCTTCCCTTCCAGAGAAAAGGGAAATGTGCAGAGAGGCAATTAATTATAATTATATATGAGCTGGAGTTTGGGAGAACTAGTCACAAAGACTTTTCAAGTCCCCAGATTGTCTAATAAAAAACTACCCAACAACGTCATAATTTTTGGAGGAAGTTAAATTTTTATGGAGTTTGATGATAAGAAAAATTTGCTAAAAGCAAGCATTCTTAATCACTACACTGTCACTTTGCAAAGTAATTGTAGAATTAGGAATAATTATACTCTAAAGAAGGAAAACGAAACAATCTGCCTTATGATTTTTAAAATAGAATTATGATTCTGATTTCCTCCATGAATCAAAAGGAAGCAAGGGTTAGTTAATAATGCGAGATTTAGAAACTTAGGTTTAACACTCAAAGTATTCAATGCTCAGTCTTGACTTAGTTCAGGGTGACTGCTCCCAAGAGAACAGATAGGTTTTGCAGGCAGAATTTGGAAGATATGGGTGCCTCCAGGTGCTCAAGAATCATGAAAGTGACCAGGATGACAAATCCTTCTTTGTCTACAGACTCTTTAGGTAGAGCTTGCAGGTCTCTGCCAGTTCTACCTCAGCACTGCCAGTCCTAGCCAATTTGAGAGGATGAGTTATGGTCAGAACAGAGCTGGAAATCACTGCAAGGGTCCCCATGCATAGGCATAAAAAGTTCCATTTGTTCTTTGTGAAAGTGGCATGACAGATATTATGAGGACGATCCCTGGGAACAAAAACTCCATCCCTGGCAATTCCTGCAACTATGGAGTGAAGACCAGAGAGATTTAGAAACCTGGAGCAGCTCCACTCACACTAAGATGCTGTTTCCTGGGACGCTAATCCGGTCGGCCGAGGACAAAGGGTTAAGGAGTGGACAGTTAGCCTGTTGAATGAAGGGATGGCAGGAAGTAAAGAGACAAAAATACAGACATCAGAGGAAGAATAGTTGAAGAGTAATAATAATACATTATGTCAGCAGCTGTGACAAAGAGAACGCTCACGTATTTAAGAAGCTAAATAAAAGACAGATCCAGGCCCCCCGTTTTGACTCCGAACAACCTTCTCAGTTGGATTTTGCTTCTGCCTAAGGATTATTTTGGAAAGATCTATTATTATCCATGATTTATCATGCTGCACTAGGGGGAACTCACACTTTCCACAGAGACAATTATTGAATTCTCACCAGAGGCTCTTCAAGACGCTAAGACCCATTCTGAGGGTTCAAGTGGAAAAGACGCTGGGGTCTGACACCCAGGGACACATGGTGCTGTTGACCCCTTACTGCACTGGGATGCCTCAGGTTCCTTCTCATGCAACGCCACCCTCCAATCTCATTACTATAAAACATTATTACAAAAGTACCAAGGAGAGAAGTGCACATCCATGTGAGTCCTTTGGAAGATGTCCTTTCAACAGATGCAGGATGTTCCAAAGCCTCACTGAGATGGAAACCGTCAAGGCCATGGCCTAGAAAGACAGGAGTCTGGGTAGATTTCTGCAGGGAGAAAAGTCATTGCCAATGTCAGAAAAGAGCCCTGAGAGCTTGCAAGGACAGAAGTACAGTGCTACGGCTGAGCAGCAACTGTGAAAACAAACAGTGATAAACACCATGTTAAATCTGAAGAGTTGTGTGAATAGATAATAACCAGTAAGAGAGCTAATAGCTAGCCATTAATACGGGCCAATTTATTATTTAAAACATTTATTAAGATTTAACAATAGCCAAATAATTTTTTGTTAAGCAGTTATTAAACTGAAACCCTGCATGCATTAATCAACTGATATTTCTCATTCAGAATGTATCTCATTATATCCAAAGGGATATATGCTTCCAAACAAACTTGGAGATTTGAAATGAACTGTCGTTCGTTTTTACCAAGTGCAGACGTGTAAAGATTATTGTGTCTGTCAGCTGGGTAGCCAGGCAGTTGAGTGGACTTGTCTAATTAGGAACAATTGCTGATAAATCAATTCTTTCCTTTTATAGGACAATAGAATTTGTGTGTGATGTGTGTGTGTGTGTGTGTGTTTTAAATTCTAATTTGATTTTGCTCATTGTTCTGCAACCAAGTAATTCTTTGAAGCCATTCTAGATGGTGCACATTTTTCATAAAATATAAACAGGGTTTTGGCTGTTTTGTCAGCATGCCAATAATCCAACATCCATCGATTCGCGCAACTCAGGCATAGACTTTATATAATTGCTCATAGGATGCCTTCATTCTGGCTTATATGACTTTAATTACTTGCTGACTATTTTCTTACACTATTTTTCTCTCTCTTTTTCATCTTTGCTTGTTAAAATACTTCCTGGTCTTCAAGCACAGCTCAAAGATCACTTTCCTGATTTCTTTCCTTTCCATGTGATCTTTCTAACACTTCAATCTCCACTTTCATCTCTCATTGCATCTAGCATAGTGCTTCACACTGCGGCATTGAAACATTAGGCTTTTTTTGAATCAATGAGTGACAACCCAAGTTCCCCGAGGACAGAAAGGTCTGACCTGCCTGCTCTGGCACAGAACACAGCACCTGGCACAGAGAACAGGAGACAAAATGCAAATCCGTGAGCGACCAAATAAACTGAGGGAGGGCAAGTGACTCACCAGGGGAGGGTGGCTGCCAGGGTCATCTTCTGTCTTCCTAAGGCCTGTGGTTTGATTGGCCATAATTGCCCTGGAGAAGAGTATTCAGTTTTGGGTTTGCAAATCTTAATCTTCGACAATTAAGGAGGAACACCATCTGCCACCCGCGGCGTGGGGCAGCAAGGTCTCCATGTGATAGATTACGTACAGGGTTTCTCTGTTCCTGCCTGCTCACCAGAGGCAGTGGTCGGTGAGCGGTCTCAGCCAGGCAGTACAGGTCAGGAGACAGAGAGAGCCTGCTGTCCCTCTGAACATTTAGACTCCCAGCCCCCATGCTGTACTTTGTCCAATTAGTCTGTAAGAGAGCAGAGACCGGAGCTGTAATTGCACTCAGGGCCTCTTTGTGCACAGTGTGGGGAACACTTTTCAGTATGGTTTCTGCACATCAGAACTTTGAATTCTCTGTGAATGGAGTTTTGGGGTTCCTCACAGATGCTGACACCAGACAGGCTGAATTTCAGCTCTACTTCCTGCTTCGCTTCACCCAAGAATCACCTTTCTGGGACATTGGAGAGGCTGGCTGTTGTTGCCTGGTCAGACCCTGGGCTGCTGGCTCCTCCCGGTGAAGCCTTCTGTTGTGAGAATGTATATGCTGTCCATCAGCAGTTTGTTCATCTCCCCCTTTGTTTATATCAGGTTAGCAGAAAGGAACACAGGCTGAGCCCCGTCTCAAAGGCTGAACACACACAACTTGGCCACTTATGCCTGCAAAACGGCATTACTTGAAATGATGAAACATGCTGAAGCCATTGAATCACCCAGATTTTGGCTCTAAAATGTTTCTCTCTAAAACACTTCAGCCTTGATTCTTTCATGTCACCTCCCTCCTTTGTTCAAGATAGATTACTTCTTGCTGGGATTAATGACATAAGCTTTGCCTGGTCTCCCCACATTCTCACTTTCCTCACTCCATTCCAGTCTTCACATTTTTGTCCTGACTTCCTTCCTGAAGTACAGATCACCTCCAGTGATTTTGCTGAGATCGTAGTGCCACTCAGTAGCATGGTTTATACTCTCTCCCACTTCTCTCTTTGGCTTTGTTTCCCTTGTGTCGTCTACAGACATTTTATGGGTTAATCCAAGGGAGCCAATCCACTGTTCCACATCATCCATTTCATTCCTTTCTCAATTTGTGCTAGACTTGACACATGCAATTCTCTTGCCTGTGCCTCACAAAGCATTTGATCCATCTCACAGCATGCTTCCCCTAAACCCCTTTCCAGAATCCTACTAACTAGAATAGTTGCTCTCTCTACTCAGCTTTTATGACACACTGACCCTCACTTAAGTCTGTTTTAGAGTCATTTGTGTATTTGTTGTAGTCCTCTGATCCAGTGTTTCCCAAACTGTCTTCTTGGAACCCTAGACTCATGAGATCCTGCGCTAGGAAAGAGTTCCATGGTTCAGTAAGTTTGGGAAGTGCTGTAGACACTTTCCTCCACTAAGCACTGAAAGCAGGTCAACGTCATATAGGATCTGAAAAGTTGCATAGTCAAGCATCCTGTTTGAGCTACTGACAATTAGTTGTCCACAGAACACCATTTCTTTGTGGCACCTGTTAGCTAGTATTCCATGGAAAGAATTCCTACTGGGGAATCTGTGTATTATAAGGTTTTTTGGGATAGGGAATCTCTCTGAACTTTGACTCCCTCATGGTTTCATGCAAAGTGCCTCCATATAATATGTGATCAATAAATGTAGATTGAAATAAATATTATTAGGACTGGGAATAAGAGAGGGAGAAGAAGAGAGGTGAGAGTGTGGGTGGGAGGGCAGGTTTGGTGGGAAGGAAGAATCACTATGTTCCTAAAGTTGTATTTATCAAACACATGAAGTTTGTATTCCTTAAATAAAAGGTTTCTTTGGGAAAGAAAATAAATATTATTGGCACCATCTGAGATCCAGAGGATTATAATTCATAGTTCTGGTTTCTTTATTCATTTGTCAGTCCACCTGGGCAATCAGCTTTCATTTTTGTTCTTGATTCTATGCATATTTTTCCATCTATGGGGTAGGGATGGGGCTACTGTCACTATAAGGATGGACTAATAAAAGAACAAGATGGGGGTTAGGGTGAAGGAGTAGCGTGAGAGGCTAAGGAAAGCATCATCACATAAATCACATTTCACTGAGATCTGGTTTTGGTCTTTTCTAGTTTAGTGCTGCTAGCAGTAGCTACTGTTTACAGAGCAGTTGTGATGTGCCTGACACCACACTGAGCGTTTTCCATATATTATCCCATTCTGTCTCCAGAACACCTCAAGAGAAGGCATTACCACTCTTGCTTTATAAATGAGAAAACTGAGGTCTGAGTAATGAACCCCAAGCCCACAGCCCCAGGGCAGGGTGAAGGCGTTTCCCACCTAAAGCCCACTTTCTTAACTGCAAGCCAGACTCCCTTCGCAGGCTGAGCTGGGGCTTGGTGGGCATCCGTGCTCTGTCCTCATTTCTCCCTGTCACTATTGGGAAGTCTCAACCTGATGACTGACATGATGTCTCTCGGTGGAGACACACTTCACCTTTAAACTGTCTAGGTAGCCAGTGTTCTTCTTCTCATTCTACTTATTCACTATTCAGTGAGGTAGCACAGAGGGCATGGCAATAGGAAGCATATGGGGGGAACCTAGGCAATGGATAGAAGGTTTGCGTCCCTCTCTCCCCAATTCCTGTGTTAAAAGCTAACCTCAAATTGGATGACATTTTCAGGTGAGGCCTTTGGGTGGTGATGAAGTCATGGTGGTGCATCCCTCATGAGTGAGATTAATGGCCTCATAAAGATACCAAATCTACTGGCTCACCAGACTCCAAATCTACTGGCTCCTTGATCTTGGACACCAAAGTTTGAGGAATACATTTTCATTGTTTATAATCACCCAGTCTGTTTTGGTGCTTGGTTGTAGCAGCCTGAGTGGGCTGGGCTCTTGCTGCGTAAGCATAGGGTAGCTCAAAATCCTTACATTCACACACAAGGTAGATCCACGTTTTGTGATGTCTAAAACATATGCGATTTTGGAGGTACCCCTGTTAAAAGAAAAAAAAAGAATGCAAAATCATAAGCAGAAAATCAGTTATAGGGCTTAAGAATGGGTTCTTGTGAGTAAGAGGCACTGAAATTTAAGATTAATTATCTTCTTGGTATATTCACCTATGACTGCTCCAAATATGTGAGTTGAGTCCAGAACACTTTACATGTTTGGAGTGAGTCTACTCTCCTAATGCAAACATGGTTCAAGAAGGGTTCCAAAGCAGTCAGTGAGTGCATTGACTTGGTACCCTGAAAAGATGCTGAGTGAAAATGGGGTCATTGGCCAGGGTAGATCATCCCTCTGCTAAAAACGGAGTGAAGCCATGTTAGACAAGGGTGGTTACTGCCCAAGAGAGAACCTAAGGAGGAAGATGCCTTACTGTATTAAGCAATGGTAGTCTTGTGTTAACCTCCCATACTTGTAATTATGACACTTGTATCACAATTAGAAATGCAGAGAATTGGCCGGCGCCGCGGCTCACTAGGCTAATCCTCCGCCTTGTGGTGCCGGCATACCGGGTTCTAGTCCCGGTTGGGGCGCTGGATTCTTTCCCGGTTGCCCCTCTTCCAGGCCAGCTCTCTGCTGTGGCCAGGGGGTGCAGTGGAGGATGGCCCAAGTGCTTGGGCCCTGCACCCCATGGGAGACCAGGAGAAGCACCTGGCTCCTGCCATTGGATCAGCGCGGTGCGCCCGCCACAGCACGCCAGCCGTGGCGGCCATTGGAGGGTGAACCAACAGCAAAGGAAGACCTTTCTCTCTGTCTCTCTCTCTCTCACTGTCCACTCTGCCTGTCAAAAAAAAAAAAAAAAAAAAAAGAAAGAAATGCAGAGACTTGACCTTCTATAGTCCTTCAAAGTAGTTGCTTCAGGGAGAGGCACTGGGGTTGACTTTCCATGACCTACATGGAGGTGAACACTCAGGCAAGACGATCTTATGCCTGTAGGAGCTCTGTGGCCTATTTGGGCTATGTTTCTGAACTATTATGCCCTGGACGTTCAGGATTTTCTTTCTAAACCATTTACATTGGCACCCATCTAGCAAGCCAGATGCCCATTACCAGACACACCCACACTCTCATTTCAAGAAGGCTCCTGCAGCAAAGTGCACCAGAGATGCCTCGAAAGCAGGCTGTCTGCCATACCCGTTTGGCCCAGCCCCCTCTAAATCTCCATGACCTTTCTGTAGGTCATAGAAATGTTACAGGAGATAGCTCGGAAACAGCCAGAGGGCACAAACAACTGTTCCTTTTCGGGAAGGCTTCACTGCAATTTTGTTCTACTTCCCTCACTTCACTCCCGCCAGCAAAGTTTTCTGAGTATGAGCTTTACAGCCTTGACATGTATTCTAAGGACCTTTATTCGTATTTGTAGGATTGCTTTAATATTAAAAGAGGATAGATGGAGAGATTGACATCAAGATTGTAGGCTCATAAAACATTCAAGGGAACTTGGAGATTGTCTGGTTCACCCTTCATTTTATTTTATTTTAAAAAATTTTTATTTGATTGCTTTTATGCTAAGAAGATGTTAAGTTTAGTCTGGCCGTATTATAGGATTTATGAAAATGGAGAGAAAAAAAAGAAAGTCATTCATCTCCCTAATGTCCTACTATTGTTAAAGTTGTCAATTGTCATAGGCATGTTTAATCAACTTATAATCACAGTGAACAGACAAATTGCTTCCTTTTAATTTTGTTTTTAAATTTAAAACAGATGAAGTCGTAGGGGCTCCAAATCCCAAAACTATGGAATGCCCATCATACATAGCTTTTATTTTTGCACTAACCAGGAATATGTATGTTTTCCTTTGCTCCTCTCCTAAGGCTTCCTCCACTGTGCTCACTCAGTGGACGGATTCTGGAGCAAGACTCCTGGGCCTGAGTACTCAGCTACTTCTAAAATCTGTGCCTGGATAAGTTAGTTAACCTTAGTATCTGTGTTTCCTTGTCTGCAGTACAGGACTGGTGTAAGCATTAAATAACATGATGTATATAAACACACATGTACTGGATTCTGCTCTGGTTCCCATGCCCTTTGGCTTTTTAGTTCCATCACTAGGGAGCTCTGGCAGGTGATAGGAGGGAGGGGAGTGAGTCTGGGCACTGATTCCCTAGGCTCTCTTCCTGCCAGGTAGCCTAGAGCTGGTTGTGTCCCAGGATCTAAGGTGACTGCTTCTTTCAAGGCAGCTGACTCTAAAGAATCAGTTCTCCCCAGACTCCAATAACTGCTTCTTCCCCTCCTCCTTCCTTCTGGACCAAGGGTGAGATCAGCTGAACTGCTAATAAGCCCCAGGTTACTGAACTACTCCGAGTGGTTCCTCCAACACCCACACATGGTAAACAGTCCTTTGTAAATGAACCCTTCTAGAATGTTCCTATTTTGAGTGCAACATCTGTTTCCTGTTGGGACCCCGACTGATAACAACATGTGTTTCTTCATCATCCCCTTTTCAATGAAAAATGAAATTATGGGTTTTAAAAGACACAAAATTAAGATGGTCTATTTAACACTGGCAGGACTTGGTATCAAAATTCCTTAAAGGACAGAAAGCTGGGTCTGTGGAGAGCAGGGTGGCCACGGCCACCACAGTTCTCCTTATGTTCCGGGGGGAGTCTAAGGGCTTTGTATGTGGCCTGTATTGTGTAGCTCTACCTTCCCAGGTGGTCGATGTCAGCATTATCGACATGCTGCAGATGAGAAAATTGAAACATAGTTGAACCTGCTACTTTGGCAAGGGGCAAAACTGACTTCTTAGTGAACATTGTGCTTTGAACCATTGCACTGGGGATTCTCAAAACGGTGCCCTGGCCCGCAGCAGCTTCACTTGGGAAATTGTTTGAAATGCAACTTCTTGGGCTTCATTCCAGACCAATGGGATGAGAAACTTGGGGCTTGGGGTCCACTAATCTGTATTTGGGGAATTCCCTCCAGGCGACCCAGAAGCAAAAGTTTGAGAACCACTGCATTATATAATATCACCTGTCAGTGGTAATGGTTTCTTGATTCTGCTTTAAACATTTTGTTTTATTCATTTGTCTTTTATTGTCTAGTCAAACAGAGAGAGAGAGAGAAAGAGAGAGAGAGAGAGAGATAAACAGAGAGATAGAGATCTCCCATTTGTTGGTTTACTCTGCAAGTGTCTGTAACAACCAGGGATGGACCACACTCAGCCCAGGAGGCAGAAACTCCGTCCAGGTCTCCCACGTGGTTCACGTGGTTGGCAGGGATCCAACTACTCCGGCCACATCTGCTGTCTCCAAGGGTGTGTATTCCAGCTTCTGGAATTGGGAACAGAGCCAGGACTGAAACCCAGTCACTCCAATACGAATGAGGTCGTTTTAAGTAGTATCTTAACAGCTGCGCCAAATGCCTCACCCCTGGATTTGTTTCGAGGTTCTTCAAGGGCTGGGGATTATACTCAGGATGCCACCTATTGATAAAGACAACACAAACAACCACTTTGGTGCAGCCCCTCAGATGAGCAAAATGCCTTCACACCATTACCTCGTGTCAGGCAGTGCGTTCCACGGCTAAGTGAACCGGGCTCCTCTGAACTGCATTAACTGGAAAATGAATTCTGTTCTCTTGGGGGTTAGTTCTTTAATCTCTGTAAACCTCAGCTTCCTCATCCGTAAAATGAGGATAATAACAGTGCGAACTGCTTTAGAATTGCTGGGAGGATTAAATAAGAAATCTATACAGCACGTATAGCACAATGCTTGGCACAGAGTAAACATTCAACCAATTATTAGTTTCCTAAGAACTTTGAGGAGTGCGGATTAGTTGGGGCGAGGAGATGCCAGCTCGGGAATGCTGACTTCTCAAGAGCTGGGATTGGAAGCCCCAGCCTCCGACTTGAAATCCCTGCTTTATTCCCATGCAACTTCCTGAATTGCCTTGAGGATCCTTTTTCGGTAATGCCTTTCAATGATAGATAATGACTCTGCAGGAGATTGCCATCCCGTGGACGCGTGGACGCGGGGGATAGTGCCCAGTGTGTACTTCTGCCGCCTGGACAGCACCCCTCGGAGGCTTGCCTCGGTCCCTGGCACCCCCAGTCCCGATCACCTCCTCCCAGGAGGCTGCCTTCTCAAGCGTTCCCTTTGCTCCACCGCGCTCTCACCTCTGCGGTGACTTTTCTCTCCTGGAGAACGTGGAGGGAAATGGTTATGGCTCCGGCGCCCGGGAGCTGCTGCTCCTCGGGTGCTTAGTCCCCAGGAGACCTCTAGAACGGCTGAGAAGGCAGCCAGATCGGAATGCAGAAGTTAATAACTTCCTTATTTGAAAGCTAAACCTTTCCAAATCTGCCACGCGCACCTTTCCTTGTGGAGGACTAACGGTTTGACAAGGTTGAACTTTGAAAGAAAAGCTATTTGTGACTTGGAGGGGAGCTGGGGGGAAAAGGCCGTGACTTTTTCAAAACAAAACAAAAACTCTGCCTGAGCAAACCACACCTGTGTAGCTCCGGGAGGGCGGAAGCCTTCAGAACGCCTCTGCTCTGAGTCAGGGTGAAGTGGGAGCGAGGGGCGCAGCTGAAGAATTGGTCGCGGGATATTTATAAGTGTTGAAAATAAGGTCCAGAGGGAGATATTTTCAAAATCTAAAATAATGGAGCTGTTTCTAGCAATTTATTCCTTTATTTCCAACATCCCAAGGCAGTTACGGTAATGTTTTACTGGTGCTGATCATTCTCCCTCCAAGTTTCTAATGATTAGCAGAGGGGTCTGAAATTAAGTTGACACTTTTTTTTTTTTTTTTGACTTGGAAAAAAATTGGGGCTGGTAGGTGACACAGCAGTTAAGCCTCTGCTTGGGCAGCCCACAGTCCAGATTGGAGTTCCTGGCTGGAGTGCTGGCCATTCTGCTTCCATTCCAGCTTCCTGCTGAGCTGCAACCTGAGAGGTGGTAGATGATGGCTCAGGTGCTTAAGTCCTTGTCACCCATGTGGGAGACACAGATTGAGCTCCTGGCTTCAGCCCTGGACATCGCAGGTCTTTTGCGAGTGAATCAGCAGATGGAAGATTTGTTCTTTCTCCCTTTTAAATGAAATGTGAATAAATAAACACAGAAACTATACTTCTGTTTAAAGTTATTTATTTGAGACAGAAAAAAAGGAAGGAAGGAAGGAAGGAAGGAAGGAAGGAAGAAAAAAATTAAAAAAGAGAGAACTCCCATCTCCTGGTTCTCTCCCCAGATGTAGGCAACAGCCATGATACAGGAATTCCATCCTGAGATCCCACGTGGGTGGCAGAGACCTAATTACTCGAGCCATCACTGCAGCCTTTATAGTCCACATTAGCAGAAAACCAAAGTCAGGAGCCAGTTCCAGGATGGAACCCAAGAACTCCAATGTGGGACACAGACGTCCTAACCAGTGTCTTAACTGCCAGGCCAAATGTGTATCCCAAAGTTTATAAGATTTCAGGGCAAGATAATAAAATAAACATGGTTTTGGGAAGTGGGGGTTAAGGATGGGATCTCTGACACTAGAGTTTTGTCCCAAAATATATTAGCTATGAGTCACTGGGCAGGTTACTTCTCAAAGTCTCTGTCACTTTCTCTGGGAGGGTAAGTGTAGTATTTATTTATTTATTTATTTATTTATTTTGAAATGAGAGAGACAGGACCATCTGCTGGTCCACACCCCAAAAAACTGGGATCTGGATGGTCAATCTGGGTCTCCTATATGGGTGCTATATATACATACATATGATATATATACCTATATATACACAAATATATGCACACAATGTATATTATATAAATATATAATATATATATATTTTTTTTAATTTGACAGAGTTAGTGAGAGAGAGACAGAGAGAAAGGTCTTCCTTCTGTTGGTTCACCCCCCAGATGGCCGCTATGGCTGGAGCTACACCGATCCAAAGCCAGGAGCCAGGTGCTTCCTCCAGGTCTCCCATGCGGGTACAGGGGCCCAAGCACTTGGGCCATCCTCCACTGCCTTCCCAGGCCACAGCAGAGAGCTGGACTGGGAAAGGAGCAACTAGGACTAGAACCCGGTGCCCATATGGGATGCCAGCGCCGCAGGAGGAGGATTAACCAAGTGAACCACGGCACCAGCCCCTGTATATATATATATATATATATATATATATATATATATATATATATATACATTTGAAGAGAAGAGGTGGAGGAGAATTATAATCACTGCCATCAGGCTTGGAACAATGAGACAATGGTACTATCCATGATAAGAACCTGATAAAAGTCAGCTGTTTAAACTATTAGTTATGAATACTGTAATCAATACACAATTATTCTTAAGTGCTGAAACTTAACTGAAAAGTGATTGCTGTTAAATATAAGAGTGGGAATAAGAGAGGGAAGAGATGTTCAATTCGGGACATGCTCAAGCTGACTTACCTCAAACGGTAGAGTTAGAAACATACCAGGGGATTCCAATTCAATCCCATCAAGGTGGCATGTACCAATGCCATCTCACTAGTCCCAGTGATCAATTTCTGTTCACAATTGATCATAATGATAGGACTAAGAACCAAAGGGATCACATTAACAAGAATAGTGTCTGCAAATACTAGCTGATAGAATCAAAAAGGGAGAGAACGATCTAACATGGGAAGTGAGATACACAGCAGACCCCTAGAATGGCAGATGCCCTAAACAGCACTCTGGCCTCAGAATCAGCCCTTAAGGTATGTGGATCCG
Organism: Oryctolagus cuniculus; assembly: GCF_964237555.1. Taxonomy (NCBI): domain Eukaryota; kingdom Metazoa; phylum Chordata; class Mammalia; order Lagomorpha; family Leporidae; genus Oryctolagus; species Oryctolagus cuniculus. The sequence goes on from NC_091432.1 coordinate 120,520,628, forward strand.
GCTGAAAAGTCCATGAGAGTATTTCAGGCATGGAAAGCCAAGACACTCTGGGAAAAAAAAACCTAAATGAAAGATCTCCGTGAGTGAGATCCCAGTGGAAAGAACGGGTCATCAAAGAAGGAGGTACCTTTCTCTGAAGGGAGGAGAGAACTTCCACTTTGACCATGGCCTTGTCTAAACAAGATAAGAGTCGGAGAACTCAGGGGGCTTCCATAGCCTTGGCAGCTCATGACAAGAGCCTAGGGTGATAACTGATGCCATAGACAAGAGTGTCAATTTGTTAAGTCAACAACAGGAGTCACTGTGCACTTACTCCTCATGTAGGATCTTTGTCCTTAGTGTGCTGTACATTGAGATTTAATGCTATAACGAGTACTCAAACAGTATTTTTCACTTTATGTTTCTGTGTGGGAGCAAACTGTTGAAATCTTTACTTAATGTATGCTAAACTGATCTTCTGTATATAAAGAGAATCGAAAATGAATCTTGATGTGAATGAAAGGGGAGAGGGAGTGGGAAAGGGGAAGGTTGCGGGTGGGAGGGACGTTATGGGGGGGAAGCCATTGTAATCCATAAGCTGTACTTTGGAAATTTATATTCATTAAATAAAAGTAAAAAAAAAAATTCCACAAGAACAAAAAAAGAAAAAAAAAGAAAAAAAAAAAAAGAAAACTACCACAGGTTTGCAATCAACAACAAAATGCTTTTGAATATCTTTTACTCAACAATTTTACTTAAACCATCAAATTACTGGGGGAAAACACTGCAGGACATCAACATGGGCAAAGACTTCATGGGAAAAAACCCAGAAGCACAGGCAATAAAAACAAAACTAGACAAATGGGATTACATCAAGCTAAAAAGCTTGTGCACAGCAAAAGAAATACACAACAAAGTGAAGAGACAACGGACAGAATGGGAGAAAATATTTGCAAGCTATGCAACTGATAAAGGCTTAATATCCAGAATGTATAAGGAGCTCAAGAAACTCAACAGCAACAAAACAGATAATCTAGTTAAGAAATTGGGTAATGGGCCAGGGCTGTGGCACAGTGGGTTAATGCCCTGGCCTGAAGAGCCAGCATCCCATATGGGCGCCGGTTCGAGACCTGGCTGCTCCACTTCCAATCCAGCTCTCTGCTGTGGCCTGGGAAAGCAGTAGAAGATGGCCCAAGTGCTTGGGCCCCTGCACATGCATGGGAGACCTGGAAGAAGCTCCTGGCTCCTGGCTTCGGATTGGTGCAGCTCTGGCCATTGTGGCCCATTTGGGAGTGAACCATCAGATGGAAGACCTCTCTCTCTCTCTCTCTCCTCTCTCTGTGTAACTCTGACTTGCAAATAAATAAATAAATCTTAAAAAAAAAAAAGAAATGGAGGGTAAGGACCTAAAGTATTTTTTTGAAGGATGAAATTTAAATGACTGATAGACACAAGCTAAGATGCTCAGGGTCACTAGCCATCATGGAAATGCAAATAAAAGCCACAATGAGGTTTCAATTCACTTCAGTTAAAATAGCTATCATCCAAAAATAAAAAAAGCAATAAGTGCTGGTGAGGATGTGGGGAAAAAGGTAAGCTAATACATGATTGTTGGGAATGTAGAATTATGCTAAACAGTATGGCGATTCCTCAGAAATCTGAAAATAGATATACTATATGATCAAGCCATCTTACTCTTGGAAATTTACCCAAATGAAATGAAATCAGCATACGAAAGAACTTAATCTGTACCCTCATGTTTGCAGCAGCTCAATTCATAATAGCTAAGATATGGAATCAACCCAGATGTCCCTCAACTGATGGTTGGATAAAGAAAATGTGGTATTTATACATGATGGAATACTACTCAGCCATAAAAAAATAATGAAATCCTGTCTTTTATAACAACATGGATGCAATTGGAGACCATTATGCTTAGTGAAATAAACTAGACCCCCAAAAACAAATATATGTTTTCTCTGAATTGTGGTAACTAATATATACAGTACAAAAAATAATGTTTATGAATGAAATTGACATCTTGAGACTTGATTATTGTTTATATCCCTTGTCCATATTCCTGAGGAACAATGAACTTTCTATTTACTACTTGTCAAATTATTTATTTAGTGGATGATTAAGACTGTGAATATAAATTGAAAGCATGTCATCATAAAAATTAAAAGAAAAACAAGAAAGGAAGGAGGAGGGAGGGTTGGGGAGGGTGGGAAGCATCATTATGTTCTTAAAATTGTATTTGAAATACATGAAATCTATTTTCTTTATATAAATAAATAAATATTTACTTATTTATTTTAAAGGCAGATGTACACAGAGAGAGAGGTAGATGAGAGAGAGAGATCTTCCATCTGCTGGTTCACTTCTCAAATGGCTACAAAGATCTGCATTTGACCAGGCTATGCCTATAGCTTGGAACTCCACCTAGATCTTCCAAATGGATGACAAGAGCTCAAACACTCAGGCCATCTTCTGCTTCTTTCCCAAGTTCAGTAGCAGGAAGCTGGATTGGAAATGGAGCAGCCAAGATTCAGATCAGCATTCACAGGGGATGCAGTGTCACAGGAGGCAGTTTAACCCACTGTGCCACAATGGTGGCCCCTCAACAGTAGTTTTTGCACCTAGATTTCCAAATTAATTCTATTTCAAAAGACTTACATGGGACTTCTTTATTATATGTGTTCATTTTAAAGACTCCTTAAATAATCTTTGATCTAAATGCTATTTTATTTATGTATGTTCCATATAGGTATGCTATAAAAAGAAAGAGATCAGTTTGCAAAGAAGTCTATGAGTTAATTAGTTAAAAATCTTCATCTCCCTCCCTAACTCCTATCCCTAGAAGAACCACTTATTCTAATCTAAAAAAATGAGAATTTTCTGTCAATAGGTTTTTATAAGCTTGGAGCTTCCCAAGGTGGTGGAGGAGGGACTGGCATGCATTTCATGTTTGTCATCACTATCAGCATTTCTGTTATCTTTGTGCAAGGCCCAGTTATCACTTCTGACCCCACAAACTTTGCAACTAGAAAGGCAACAAGAAAAAGAATCCAACACGAGTAGGCACACAGGCATAGATAATATGATTAGCATCTCCGCAGCTCAAGGAGCCTTTGGATGGGAGGAGAAAAGCAGAGATTTGTGATTGGGGTTTTTGGCTCGGATAGTCTAACCAAAAATTAAGTGGGTTCCAGAGGACACCAGAAAGGGTGCTGTTACCTCACAAATGAGAAAATGCAAAAGGCATCATTTGAGAACATGCCTGGTTCGTTATAGCACTTGTCCACATGTTACGGCTAGAGTTAATTTAACTCTGGTCCTTACAGAAGAATTAATACCTGCTAACCTAATACCACACTGAGAGAGGAAAGCGAGTACCCGGAAGATAGTGGTGTGGAGTGGGAACATTGGAAGTGAGGTTTGAAAGGTAAAGGCACTCCCAACAACAATCATAACTTAGTGTCTTTATCCAAGGTACTTGAAATAATTTAATACATTCACAAGAAGCTTAACATTTAGGCACATTTTCTAAATTTTAGATTTCCCTAGAAAGCAATTTTGCTCTTTTCAAGTGCTCAACATCCCAGGAATAACAGAGCCATCCATGCAAGGAGTGAGTTGTAGAGTGATTTTCAAACCCCAGACTGCATTTCACTATCTACCACAGAATCTATATATGTGTGGGTTTTGGCTAGAATATTTTTGTATTATTTATTTGGAACTAGTTCCATATCTTCTTTGATGTTTGATTGTATAACCATGAGTTTTGATATTATTACATTTTTACTTTATCATCTACTATACAGGTATTATGCTGTGAATTTTTCATTGGTTTGCAAACATGTGTGCTCTGATATGTATATTACTAGAATGCAATGTAAAACATACTGTATTTCTTACCACGGGTCATGGTTACAAAAGAACCAGTCTGAGTTTCTTTATGTATCAACAGCACACAAAAATTAATTTATTAATGGCTTGTATAAGCAGAGTTCCAATTACTGAGAAAAGTTTGTACTATTGAATTTACGCTGCGCCTTTATAAGCTTGTTTGCACTGTTATTGTATATATTGGGCCCAGCCCAATGATGGCTGCTGGCATAGGAATTTTTTGGTGAGTTTCTTTAATGGTTGCATTTTAAAAATAGTTTATTATTGTTCTTTACATTTTGGATTAACATGTGACACATGCAAATTTTTGTGGTGTACTGTGCAATATTTCAACACATACACAGTAGTAAATGAACATAATAGGCAAGCAGCCTTTCCATTCCCTTATCTTTGCTTCTGTTTGGAGCCTACCAGCTCCTCTCTTCCAGTTTCTTAGACAGAACACAGAACCTGTTATCTCCGTCCACATGTGTTTCAGCACTTACGATCCCAACATGCTTTCCAACATGCATTCCACTCAACAAGCATTCCCGACATGCTTCCCATCTTTAATAATCACTATTTTACATTCGCATGGACTATTATTATTTTTGTAGCTTCTACATATGAGAGAGAACATGAGATATTTGTATATCTCTGTCTGTGTTATTTTGCTCAGCATAATATTTTCAGGTCCATCCACTTTGCTGTGAGTATCTGGATCTCATGCTATTTTTATGGCTGAATATATCTCATGTGCATAAATACCATGTTTTCTTTGTTCATCCATTGATGGACTCTGAGGTTGATTCTGTATCTTGGCTACAGTGCATAGTGTTGCAATGAATACAACAGTGTGGCGACTTTCTCGTGCTGGTTTTCCTTGCTTCAGCTACATACCCAGAGGTGGGATAGCCAGGTACCCTGGCTCAGCATGTAGACTCTGTGTTTTTATTTATTTATTTATTTATCTATTTTTATTTTTTGACAGACAGAGTGGACAGTGAGAGAGAGAGACAGAGAGAAAGGTCTTCCTTTGCCGTTGGTTCACCCTCCAATGGCCGCTGCGACCGGCGCGCTGTGGCCGGCACACTGCGCTGATTCGAAGGCAGGAGCCAGGTGCTTCTCCTGGTCTCCCATGGGGTGCAGGGCCCAAGTACTTGGGCCATCCTCCACTGCACTCCCGGGCCACAGCAGAGAGCTGGCCTGGAAGAGGGGCAACTGGGACAGAATCTGGCGCCCCAACGGGGACTAGAACCCGGTGTGCCGGCGCCGCAAGGTGGAGGATTAGCCTAGTGAGCCACGGCGCCGGCCAGACTCTGTGTCTTTAAAAGTGAGTGCCTCAGGAGAGTCTAGATGACACACTATTAGTGAATGACTCAATTTCTTCAGGTGGTGTTGAATAAAACATCCTGGTGCCTTTCCAAATTTTCATAAACTTGATTTAAGAATGTCCAAATTAGGAACCTGCATTGTGGCATGGTGTGTTGAGCCGTTACCTACAGCACTCACAACTCACAGGGGCACTGATTTGAGTCCCAGCTGCTCCATTTCTGATCCAGTTCCCTGCTGATACATCTGGGAAAGAAGCAGAATCTGACTCAAGACCTCGGGCCCCTGCTGCCCATATGGGAGAATTTGATGTTAATTCTGGGTTCCTGGCTTCAGCCTGGCCCAGCCCTGGTCATTGTGGCCATTCAGGGAGTGAATCGGTGGATCGAAGATTTTTCTCTCTCAACTCTGTCTTTCAAGTTAATAAATAAACCTTTAAAAATGTTGAATGAATAAGAGTCATTTCTATAATAGATGCTGTTTATAAATAAATGAAACAAAACATGGAGAAGAGCTTGGACCTGGATCTAAGGACTTGAGTTATCAGTTAGGGAATTCTGCAAATCTGCCTACATCTCCACCCCGTGGCAAGTCTTTCCCTCCTTACTCCAGTCAACAAGTATTCAGTCAGTGGTTGTTTGGAATGATTAATTTTTTTCATAAGTTTTATAGGAGGGAAGATGGATGATGGAGGGGAAGCAGGAAGGGCATAAAACAGCAGTTTGTCCAGACAATGGAACTCGAGAAGTCTCAAACAAACATGTGGCAAAACCCAAGTCAGGCTGCGAATGACTTGAACTTTGATCTGTCTGTATTTATAAAGTTACATCTGTTGGCCAGCACTGTGGCTCACTTGGCTAATCCTCCGCCTGTGGTGCTGGCACTCCGGGTTCTAGTCCCGGTCAGGGTGCCGGATTCTGTCCCGGTTGCTCCTCTTCCAGTCCAGCTCTCTGCTGTGGCCCGGGAGTGCAGTGGAGGATGGCCCAGGTGCTTGGACCCTGCACCGGCATGGGAGACCAGGAGGAAGCACCTGGCTCTTGGCTTCGGATTGGCGTAGCACGCTGGCCATAGCGGTCATTTGGGGAGTGAACCAATGGAAAGAAGACCTTTTTCTCTGTCTCTCTCTCTGTCTAACTCTGCCTGTCAAAAAAAAAAGTATTTATTTATTTGAGAAGCAAAGTTAGAGAGAGAGAGAGAGAGAGAGAGAGAGAGAGAGAGAGAGAAAGAAATCTTCCATCTGCTGGTTAACCCTCCAAACCCAGGGCTGGACCAGGTTGAAGCCAAGAGCCAGGAACTTCTTCTAGGTCTACCATGGGTACAGGGACCAAAGGACTTGGGCCATCCTCTGCTACTTTCCCAGGCACATTAGCAGGGAGCTGGATATGAAGTAGAGCAGCTGGGACTCGAACCAGTGTGTATATGGGATGATGGTGCTCAGACTGTGGCTTTAACCTGCTGAGCCACCGTGATGGCCCCCATGTTCTTGCTGAAGCCTCACAGTGGCTACTGAGGGCTTTTATTTGAAGACCATACTCCCCTCCCCTCCCCTCCCCTCCCCTCCCTTGCTCTCTTCCTCCCATTCCTTCTTTCCATTCTCTCTCTCTCTCCCTCTCCCCCACCCTCTGTGTGTGTGTGTTTAGGGTTTTTTCCCCCAACTTGGATGGTAAATCTACCAACTGTGTCAAAAATAACAATACTATTCATATATCTAATTAATGTCTGTATTGATGTAAGAGAACTCATAATTTAAAAAAATTGTTAATAAAAAGAGAATAGCTTTCATGTATTTAATCTGCACAATTCTTAGAAGATAACCATATTTGCCTCCCTCCCTTTTTTCCTCCCTCATTCCCCCTCCTTCCTTCCTTTTTTTTCTTTAATTTTTGCAAAAACAAAATTTTAGTTCACTCTATAATCACAGGCTTAATACATTACTAACCGTAATATTCAATAAGGGTCAGCGCTGTGGCTCACTTGGCTAATCCTCCACCTGTGGCACCGGTATCCCATATGGGCACTGGATTCTGCCCCGGTTGCTCCTCTTCCAGTCCAGCTCTCTGCTGTGGCCTGGGAAGGCAGTGGAGGATGGCCCAGGTGCTTGGGTGCTTGCACCTGTGTGGGAGACAGGAGGAAGCACCTGGCTTCGGATCAGCACAGCGCCAGCCATAGTGGCCATTTTGGGGGTGAACCAACGGAAGGAAGACCTTTATGTCTGTCTCTCTCTCTCGCTGTCTAACTCTGCCTGTTCCCCCCCAAAATATTCAATAAGTAAAAGAATAGAAAAGCTACAGTTCTATACAGGAGTATAAACAAAGGCTAAAAACAACAATCAAATCTCAAAATGTCTGTTTCAGTCCTATACATTTTTTGGGTTCTATATTATTCTATATTAACTCCACATATCAGAGAAAATATGATATTTGTCTTTGGGGACTGTCTTATTTCGCTAAGCACAATGACCTCCAATTGCATTATTTTGTTACAAAAGTAGAATTCCATTCTTTTTTGTGGCTGAGTACTATTCCATCATGTACATTCACCACATTTTTTTGTACCATCATCAGGCTGATTCCATGTCTTAGCTATTGTGAATTGAGTTGCAATAAACATGAGCATATTTCATATGCTGACTTAATTTCATTTGGGTCAGTTCTCAGGAGTGGGATGACTTGGTCATAAGGTAGATCTATTTTCAGATTTCTGAGGAACTGCCATATTGTCTTCTAAAATGGTTGGACTAGCCTTGGGTGATCACTGACTTCATGCATAAGAGTGTTATTTGTTAAATAAACAACAAGAGTCACTGTGCACTAACTTCCCATGCAGGACCTCTGTTCTCAAGGAGTTGTATCGTGAGACTTAATAGTAAAACTTGTCCTCAAGAATCACCTCCATTTAGTGTATTAAATGGAGGGTGTCTCATAAGTTAAAGTTGTGGCTAAGAGCCCACATGTGATGTACCATCCTTGGATTCTTCTTTAAAGACAAGCTTCTAAAAGGAAAGAAGAGGGAGGAAGGAAGGGAAAAGAGGAAGGGGGAGAAGTAATGAAATCACTTTCAAAAACATAGAACAGCCCTTGTCTGGACTGCTGAGGAACAGTTCTCTTGGTTTTTTTTTTTTTTTTTTTTTAATTCTTTCTTTCTTTTTGCTTCTTTTTCTTTCTCTGACTAAACAGGAGGGGGAGGAAGAAGGCAGGGGGAGTTGGGTGGGTGGGTGGGTATGGTGGGAAGAATTACTGTGTTCCTAATGCTGTATTTATGTGATACATGCAAATAAAAAAATGGTTGCACTAGTTTACATTTCCACCAACAATGTATTAGGGTGCATTTTTCCCCACGTCCTCACCAGCACTTATTTTTTATTTTTGGGTGTCAGCCATTCTAACTGGGGTGGGTTAAAACTGCATTGAAATTTTTATTTGCATTTCCTGGATGGCACCAATCTTGATAATTTTTCATGTATCTGTTGGACATTTGTATTTCATCCTTTGAGAAATTCCTGTTCGTGTCCTTTGACCATTTCCTTTTTTTAAGATTTATTTTATTTATTTTTGAGAGAGAGAGAGAGAGAGAGAGAGAGAGAGAGAGAGGCACAGAGAGGAAGATCTTCCATAGACTGGTTCATTCCCCCAGTGGCCACAATGGCAGGGTTAGGCCAGGCTGAAGCCAGGAGCCAGGAGCTTCATCTGAGTCTCCTATTTTTGCGCAGATCAAGGACTTTGGTCATCCTTTTCTGCTTTTCCAGGACATTAGCAGAGAGCTGGATTGAAATTGGAGTAGCCAGGACTTGAACCTTTGCCCATATAGGATGCTAGTATTGCAGGTGGTGGCTTAACCACTATGCCACAACTCCCCCTTTTGCCCATTTCTTAACTGGATTTTTTTTTTTGCTGTTGTTGAGTTTCTTGAGATCTTTGTAGATCCTAGATATTAATGCTTTATCAGTTGCATCATTTACAAATATTTTCTCCCATTCTGTAGATTGCCTCTTCAACTTTGTTGACTGTTTCCTTTGCAGTACAGAAACTTCTTAATTTGATATAATCCCATTTGCCTATTTTTGATTTTTTTTGCCTGTGCTTGTGGGGTCTTTTCCAACAAGTCTTTGCATAGGCCAATGTCTTGCAGGATTTCTCTGATGTTCTCCTCTAGTAATTTGATGGTATCAGGTCATAGATTTATATCCTTGATCTGTTGTGAGTTGCTTGTTGTATAAGGTTTAATGTAGGGGTTTTGTTTCTTACTTCTGCATGAGTAGATCCAGTTTTCCCAACACCCTTTGTGGAAGAGACTGTCCTTTCTCCAGGGATTGAGTTTAGCTCATTTGTTCACACTTAGTGCAAACATGAAGTGAAGTTTTGTCAACCATCTACTTTGTATCACCTTTCTTAGGACATAGCATAAATAAGATAGTGAGGTGTTGGCCAGCGAGGTAGGGAGATAGAAAACAAGGTAGCAACAGACAGTGGTGGCTATGCTGAAGGTGTCAGAGAGCAGTCAGGGAAATCTCCCATCTGTATAACAGGGGTAGTAACAAAAATGAGCTCTGGGTGGAAGGACATGTGTATGGTTCTCACTTCAGTCTTCTCGCTTTTGCCATTCATTTATTCAGTAGGTGCTCACAGAGTACACAGCAATGAGTAAATCAGCACAGTCCAGCCCTCAGGGAGCTTTCAATGTAGCAGGGCAGTCAGGTGTTAAGCAACAGTCATTTGAATCTGCAGTTAAATGTTAGGAATGAGACACCGAAAGGGGAGAGCACAGGAACCCAACTGAGACCAAAGGATTAGGGAGACTTCAAATGAGGTTAAGAGTTGAACTAATACTCAGAAGAAATTTAGATAGTGGTAGCTGCATTTTTCACTCTCAGAGAAAGAAATCACCAATAAACAAGTAGCACAGAGAGACTACAGTGATCTGTATGGAGCTGGATTCATGCCAGAGACAAGAAGCGTCAGTATTAACTCATAGGCACACTTGAGGGATCTTCAAAAAGCTTGTAGAAAATGTGTATTAGGAAAAACTATGCACCAAAATAACTTTATCTTTTAATTGTATTTTCCCCGAACTATTTGAAGTACCTTCATATTTGTACACACATACACAAACACACACATACACACACAGATGCAGATTTGTATACACACATGGGCTACTTTTTAAAATATTTCCTAGCTCAAGATGACCCAGAAGCAATGATACTCAAGTATCAAGGAACACACTCAGTACCCAGATATTGGTTTCTGTATATCATTCTACAATGAATGGAATAGGACTCCTTAGAGAAGTATCTGCTGAGGCTGGGAAAATACAAGATGAACTTAAAGTGTATAGCTGTGCCATAAAGCCAAAACATGCTAAAATTTTTAAAAAGAAAGGAAAGGAGAAATGAAGGGAGGATAAAGAGCGGAGGCAAATCAGAAAGCAAGAAACTCTCTGAAAGTGCTCCCAGTGGCCATGATTGGAACGTGAGGAGTTAGAAAGAAACAACACTGTACTGAATCACACTCAGCATATCAGATATCCATAAGTCCACATTGGTATAGATAAGTAAACGGTGGGGAAGAAGCAAAGCTTCCATGCAGAATAATTCCAAATAATGCAAATGATATCCTAAGAGGTGCAGCTTGACTCTTTTCTTGAGTTGGACCAGACACAGGGATTCTCTTTAGAAAAACAGAATATGGGAACAGAGCAGTTGTGTCTTCACAGCAGAGAAAGCCAGAAGGCTACTCTGATCAAGGAGAGGTCAACATCAGCACCACCAGTGATGAGTCTGTGAATTCCAAGTATCCCCACCCCTGCCACAAGAGCTATGATGAGAGTGTACTTGTCCTCCTCTGATAGTCATTCCAAATACCTGTAGCCTCAGGCTAATCATGAGAAAAATACCATGAAACTACAAACTGAGGGACAGCCTATAGAATACCTATTGCTCTTTAAAATTGTCAAAGACATGAACATGAAGGAAAGATGGGAACACTGTGTTCGAGACAAAGGAGATGCAACAGTTAGATGTAGTATGATGTCTTTAAACAAGAAAAGAATAAAAATCTGGTGAAATCAGAATGGAGCTTATGGCTTTGTTTATTGTGGGGGAAGAAAAAGAAAGAAAATATTAAGAAAGAGATGCATTCTTGGCTGGAGTCATGGCAATGAAATGAGCTTTCAAGGGAAACCAACCTCTTAATGACTTGCAAGTCTTCATGGGACTAAGCACCTTTCTCTACTATGCCCTTGGACCATAGTTGCCCTTCTTCAGAATGCTCTGAGATCTCTGTCTGCCTCCCACCACAATCTCAGACTGTCACTCAACCACATAGGAAATAACAGGAAGTGCTCATGGTTCTGAGTGGCATGTGAGTGTGCATCCAGGAATGAAGCACTCAGACCTGTGAGCCACTCTGGTCAGCCCTGCTGCGTCTTTCCCATCCAATATCTTCCTGTATACACAGACTCCACGGGACTGCACACATTTGCAAGTAAATAGCCTAATGTTAGTTATCCTTTCCTGTTTGCTTGATCATTTCTTGCCTTGCAAATAAGCACACAATTTCTACAGGGCAAGAAAAGTGTACTCACAGCCTGGGGTCCTCTTTGATCCAGAGAAACTTGTGTGTGAGTGAGCTTCCTGGCCAAATTTCCCAACTTGGCTTTGGCAAGTTGACCACTATGCAGAGTTTTCTAAGATCAGTGTTTATCTCTCTTGGTTTATTACAACACAGAAATGATGTGAGTACATGAAGTTCTTTATGTATTGGAGATGCTGGAACCCTAGAACGCCACGATGCAGAGGGAGTTCACAAATGACTAAGGAACAGATTTGTGAATGCCTACTTTAATCCTTGCCCCAAACCCTTACTCCATTTATTATTTACATTTATGGGTGAGGGTTATCCATCGTCCCTGGGGTTTCTATGTCTTTCTTAGTTTAGTGGCTTTTCAAAGATATATGTTCAGTAGGAAGATATTAAATGGTGCAGGTCCCCTGTCCCAAAGCAGTGCTTCTGAGATGTTAACTGTCATTAGAAGCAGCAACAGCAATACTGAGGATGTTGGTGGTGATGAAAAATGGAACCTAGAGAACTTTGTTCCCAAACTATTGCTGGCCATTATTATTACTGGATTTGCTGCGCACCAAAAATGATTTCAAATGCTGGAGCCAGGGAAGGATCCATATTCTCTTCCCATATCGAGGACCAGCGAGAAACCTAACAAGGAGATACTGATAAGAAGCCCTCTATGTGATCCCACAGCACAACACAAAGCCTTGGAGCACTGACAGGAGCTCATCTCAGCAAATTCTCACTGTCATCATGTCTCCATAGCCGGCGTAGCTGTGGGTCTTGCAGGGAGCTCTTCAGGCTGCTGGGAAGAAATGAAGGAAGGAACAAAGGATGGGAATGATCATACGTGTGAAAAACTGGAGATGCCAGACTCTAGATGAGATCTACAACACATGCTTCCTCTCTTCCCACTGGTTTAATCAGGGCCCTCTAAATTCTATGATAAAAAGCAACTCCCACTGTGTGCCACCAGGGGGCTCTGGTCTGTTTCTTCCTCAGTCCCGGATCTGGGCAAATGGGGCAGGGGAAAGGGACCGTCTCCACCATCCACCACAGGGAGTATCTCTAGATACTAGGGTAGAGAGATGAGAAGACACCAAGAATTGCACAGTGGCTCAGAGATGTTTTCATCTGTGACTGACACACATCACTTCTGCATACATGTTATTGATTAGAGCAAGTTACCTGGCTGTACCTGATATCATGTAGCGGGGAAGTACTGTCTTTGGTATGGCCAAAGGGAGATGATCCACGACTATTCACAAGCACTAATTGTGTCTGTCCATCTCTTTATTCCGTTTTTCTAAGGCAATAAAGTGATAGGCAGGCAGAGGTGGGTCCTGCCCTTCAAGCCCTGAAGTCTATGGCAGATGTTCTAATAGACCCAGCACCCAGTCCTAACACCATTCTGCCTAGGTTCCTTTTCTACAGAAGCTGGGAAATGCAATGCTTGAGTTTCCTGCTTCCTTTGTACCCATAGGTGGCCAAGTGCTGCTTCTGGGGAAATGAGATGTAGGTAGAAATTAGGTGGTGGAGTATCTCTTCATTAGAAAGACAAAGTGTCAGGAAGAAAAGCTTCCTGGTTCATCATCTTGTTCTTGTGTGGAACATAGATGTTACATCTGAAAGGCAGCAACCTCCTTGGTGATTATCTGGAGGAAACATGAGAAAAAAATCCCCCTAGGGCCCCCAAGAATGATGGATAATCCCCACCTATACGTGTGAGGAAAGTGGAGCAGGGTATTGGAGAAGGAGTAGATTAGGCATTCAGGAGATGTGTTCCTTACTCCTTTGTGGACTCCTTCTGTTCCCTATCACTTTAGGGCTCCAACGCTGAGCTTGGGAGAACTTCCTGCTGCTGAACCAGGGTCAACAGCCACTTATCTCCTGTGACACAAACAATCCCAGTGGTTCTGTTGCTTGCTACAAAAAGCATTTCTGGTACAGAGTCAGCAGGAACTTTGGAGATCACAAAGCCCTCTTTTAACAGAAGTCAAATGACACATTCCATACTCAGGCAAGTTAGTAGAAATGTTGGCCTACAGATTAGGGAGTTCGTGATTCTTTGATGGCACTTGTTTCTTGTTCGTTGTCTCCAGGTTTTAACTAACTCTTCCATTAATACCAGCTGGCATCTTTCATCACATCTCATGTAATTTTTGCATGTCCCTTCCATCTCCAATCTCTCCCAGCCCATTATGACCCCCTCCTCTGCCCTCTGAACCTTTCAATCTGGTTAAAAATCCATCAACAAGAGAAACGCTATCTTCCCCATCATACACCAAGCCATTGATGGGCTACATTCCCACAAGCACTCAGCCCGAGACAGGATGTGTCATCATGCTGCGGGGAGTTTTCTACTTTCAGATCACCAAACGAATGTCAAGGGCAAGAAGAAAAGACATCTGAAGTCAATGTGCTGCAGTGTAGCTCACGACACAACGGCATATGCAACACAGCAGAGAATCATAATTGATTTCTAATGGCAGAGAACATTTAACCTGGCCGTTCACAGAGAAAAGAATGGAGCGAGAAGGAGAAAAGAAGCCAAGCTCCAGCTCCCACTTAAAAAACTTCTTGAAGTCTAAATTAATTTGGTCCTATCTCACTTACAGGGAAAGTATCTATTTCACTTGCAGTTAAAGTGAGCGTTTGTTTAACCTCTTGGGGGATAGGCTATAGCTGCACATAGACCTTTGCAAGAAGTGGCACGGTTATCCAATTTCCCTCTAATTGCTCTAACAAGGATGAATTAGGACTTTCATCAGCAGGCCTGAGTGATCAGTTTGGAGTCAGCCATGGGCAGTGAAGCCAATTATTAAACAAAACTACAGTGTTAACTCCTAATAATACACAGTGAGGGTAAATTAAGCAGAAGACAAATATGCCATACTGGTGACACAGGAGAATATGTTCTCTCGACTTTATGTTTTAAAGTGATGCTATTATTAGTGCCATCCACGTTCATTTCTAAGGCATAATAGGGAAGTAACTGTTCACTTGGGCTTTTCATGCCGTTAAAAAGACACTGTTTGACAAGGGGACACTGTATACTGTTTAAATATCCACTTCGACTGGGCTCCACTTTGATATACGGTAATTATTCCAATAGCATCACATCAGGAAAACTCAAAGAATGCCAAAGTAACAGGATATTTCTCTGATAATTGTTGTTGGCTGTGGCTACTCCTGACATTGTTGTCTTTGCTCTAAATGTCACTGCGCTTACCCAAGGTAGCATACTAGAAAACACTTCTATTTCCAGCCAGTTTATCCCCAGCCATGCCAGCCTGACCTGACACCAACACTCTTTCTCAAGTGTAAGTTACATCAGACATGCTGACTCTGGAGAGAGCGCCATTAAAATGCAATTTGGAGTTGAATAAGTTGATCCTATATCATGGAGTGGAGGAGGGGAGAGCAGACCATTCCCATGTCTCATCGAAATCTCTGAAGTCCATGCTTCCAGGATCTCATTAATTTGCACTAAGGGCTGGGATGGACTTGACTAGTTAGTGATCATGAGCATCATGGTTTAGAGTGTATGGGTGCAAGCACAATTTAAAAAGCTGAGATGATGCATCAAGCAAATGGACTTTATTATACAAGTAAAAACCAACTTGAACACTGACTGGAATGAAATCCAATAGCAGGATAAGTGCTTTAATAGCAACGCTTCCCAGAGCATGATCTGGCAACAGGTGTGCTATGTTTGGGAAGCAGTGTCTCGACATGCTCTGCTCTGCCCAACCATTGAATCTGTTGACAAGCCAACAATGACACACCTTTCCTGAGCCCCTTGTGTTTGTTTTGGAGGGGGAGCAGGTGTGTGCCAGCCTTCTTCCCATCCACTGGCTTCACAGTGTTCATGAGTTAATGTAGGAAGAATGCTTTAAACCTGGCTACATCAAGCACATGCCAGAGGCCCCTCCTCTGAGCATGTTTTCCTTTCCCTCTTTTTATTTTTTCAGAGTCTCAGAGACTCCGGGATTATCGTTGTTTGTCTGATTCACACACACCTGCTGGTCATTCAGCACCTGAACCCACAAGCGGGTATTGGACACGGCAGTGAGCCCTGCCACAGAGGCAGTTATGATGCGGACAGCAGAGGATTAGCACTTCAGGTGGGAAAAAACAGCAGGAGCAGATGGAAATCCTAAGTAGCAAGATCTTGTTTTCATCTCCGGAACTCCAGTAACAAAGGCCGGTGGCAATATTCTTGCTAGTATCGATGTCGGGAAACGGATTACTTCTCCAACAAACTTTTCAGCTGCATTTCAGCAATGACTGCGTCCTCCTCCACCTCTCTTCCCCATGTGTGTACACACGCCAGGCTAGGTGGACACCAAGAACCAGACATACTCAGTCTCTCACCCAACCCTCCTCATTCACTATGTCTGAACTCCCAATTTCAGCATTGTGCTGGACAGACCCTGGCCTTGGGATGTGTGATAAAAACCTTCTGGGAAGAGATGTGACCTCCACTGGACTTCCTAGGTGCCTGTGAAGCCCTGTGGGAAGCTGGCAGGTGCATGGGTGTGGTAAATGGAATGAAGTTTGGAATCCATGTGACATTGCTGTGCACAGTATTCAACCCCCTCTGCTGACCTTGCACTTGGCTGTATGGCATGCTTGGCCCAGTGGCATGGGATGTGACACTGCAGAGGCTTTCAATGTACCTGTGTGACTTGGCCTGACCACTTACTCCCCTGCCATTCACAACAAGAAGAATTTGCCCCAGGGAGTGGCTGCCTTTTCAGCCTGGGTCCCAGGTGGACAGACCTGTGGAGCAGACCTGACTCAGCCCCAGCCCATTGTCGCACTCACCAATGAGGGAAATCACTGTTATTGTTCTAGTCCAGTGAAACTCTGTGCATATTCGTTGTACATCATTAGAAGAGCAAACCAAAGAACTAAAACGTGATCTGTAAAATTCACCCTCAAGGGAACTTGCACATAAATCAGAAAAATAATGCAAATGCATTTACTAGCAAATATGAGATAAATCCTATGTGCCTCAAGAGAAGTAATTTAAGGAGGATGTTGCTTCCAGTGTGGGAGTGGGGATGAGGGAGAGGAAGGAGTAGAAGAGAAGTCTTCATGGTAGCTATGGCATTTGAGCCGGAGCTGGAAGCTCCATGGATCTTGAACTTCTCATGGACAGATGCAAACATGGAAAGATGGGGAACGGCATTCCCGACAGAGGGAATAGCATTAACATGGGGAAGGGGAAGAAATTGCTGAGAATGACTGTGACTGCCAGTTCTTTATTTTATTTTAAAGACTTATTTATTTGAAAGTCAGAGTTACACAGAGAGAGGAAAGGCAGAGAAAGAGAGAGAGAGAGAGAGAGATGTCTTTCATCCGATGGTTCACTCCCCAATTGGCTGCAACGGCTGGAGCTGTGCCAATCTGAAGACAGGAGCCAGGAGCCAGGATCCTCTTTGGGTCTCCCACATGGGTGCAGGGGCCCAATGACTTGGGCCATCTTCTACTGCTTTCCCAGGGCATAGCAGAGAGCTGGATGGGAAGTGGAGCAGCCGGGTCTTGAACTGGTGCCCATATGGGATGCTGGTGCTTCAGGCCAGGATGCCAACCTGCTGCACCACAGCACCGGCCCCGAATGCCAGTTCTATGTTTGCACACTCAAAAGATAATGGTCAGTCTGTAGCTTTTCCTCCCCTCTCCCCCCCTTTTTTTTTTTTAAAGATATTTACTTATTTATTTGTAAAGCACAGTGAGAAAGAGGGAGAGGAAGAGGGAGAGGGTGAGGGAGAGGGAGAGAAAGAGAGAGAAAAAGAGAGAGATAGATTGGTTTTCCATCTACTGGTTCACTACTCAAATGGCTGCAGTAGTGAATTCCTGGCCAAAACCAGGAGGTAGGAATTCCATGCTGGTTTCCCATGTGGGTGGCAGAGTCTCAAGTGCTTGGCCTGGGATGCAAGAACACCTTCCACTGCTTTCCCAGGCACTTTTCCAGGGAGATGTATGGGAAGCAGAGCAACTAGAACCTGTATTCATATTGGATGCTGGCATTGCAGGAGGCAGCTTAACCTGTTATACAAGGCTGGCCCCAACCGATAGCTTTTCATACCTAACATGTGAGAGCGCCTCCAAGAGTTCATGGAAAATGTGTATTGCTGAAAAAGTATGCACAGATTTCAAATATTTTGGCATTGAAACAAACTTACCTTTTAGTTCCATTTTCTCACAAACTTTGTGAGATGCTCTTGTGCATGTCCTTTGCCATCCAGGTTTCCTCAGCCGTCTCCCTAGTTGGAGCCCAAGTCTTGCTAAGATGAAATGGACCAAACATGGAACATTTTGGAAAGCTAACGCGTTATATTTTTAAAGAGAAGTACATTTCTCCCTTCCACTTTGTTCAGTATATGGAATATGAAATTCATCTCAGAAAGCCCCAGAGATGGCTCTATTGACCGTCCTTTAAATAGAATTAAAATTGACTCCAGACATATCTGCGAATCTATTGAATTACATAGTCCACAATTGAGCTGCAGCAGGTCGTGCAGAAGGAAATGAAACAGACGAGAGGAGAAACAAAGTGGACAGGCCACCTCTGTATGCTGACCTTCCTTGGAGCGGGGCGCGGTGGGGAGGGATGTGCAGGGAACAGGTTATGACAAGCACAAAACTTGGATCAGGGCATGAGACAAGCTGATTGCTAAACCAATGGGGCCGGGTAATTTTCCTTCCTTTGTGAGCAGAAATAGAGCATTCATTGCTCTGGATTTTTCCCTTTAGACTTCAGGAGGGTGTGGCTGAGTTTTGAATGGAAACCCCAATATTCTCCATGTGTATCACAGCACAGTCACCGTGTCCTCCCTACAGGGCAAAGGCAGGAGTCACACAGCACACAGGACATCATGTCTGCCACCATCTGCTTTCCTCCTCCCATCTTCATCTTTCCTTATCCCCTCCCACTTGCCACCAACAAATGTTTCTTGAGCTCCTCAGTGCTGGCTTCCCTTCTAGGCTTTGCCTCACAGGGACTGAGCCTCCAGGACCAGGCTTATGCACCGTGGATCTCATAGCAGCATCCTGATGGATTTCACCCCCTTGAATTGAATCCAGCTTGTCTCTCCCAGAGACTCAGAGGACAGTGCAGAGTTGACTGTGAGAATGGTGACTGCACTGAGACACAATGAGTGCTTGGCTTTAGACTTTTACTGCCACATAGGAAGCACTTAACTTTCTTATAGCTATTATTATCATTATCATCACCACTAGTTGTATTCATGGCAAACAAAAATTAAGATGGGCTTTTGAGATGTGCTGGTGGGGACAGTTTTTGACTCTGAAGGATCAATTATATATTCTCTGGTTGCTTGTTTGTAGACAGAAGGAATCCTTTCCTGGGAAGGTGCAGTTTAAACACTCACCCACATCGGACCACAATACCTACAGACTTTTCTTCTTTGTTTTTATTTTT
This sequence comes from Oryctolagus cuniculus, assembly GCF_964237555.1. NCBI lineage: Eukaryota > Metazoa > Chordata > Mammalia > Lagomorpha > Leporidae > Oryctolagus > Oryctolagus cuniculus. The sequence continues at coordinate 120,539,843 of NC_091432.1, forward strand.
TATTTTTTAAATTTATTTGGAAGATAGAGTTACAGACAGTGAGGGAGAGGGACAGAGAGAGAGACAGAGAGAAAGGTCTTCCTTCCGTTGGTTCACTCCCCAAATGGCCGTGACGGCCAGCTCTGCACTGATCTGAAGCCAGGAGCCAGGTGCTTCTCCTGGTCTCCCATGCGGGTGCAGGGCCCAAGCACTTGGGCCATCCTCCACTGCACTCCTGGGCCACAGCAGAGAGCTGGACTGGAAGAGGAGCAACCGGGACTAGAGCCCGGCACCCATATGGGATGCCAGCACCGCAGACAGAGGATTAACCAATTGAGCCATGGCGCTGGCCTCCAGACTTTTCTTCTTAACTTGTTCATTCAATGAAGCCAATATTTATAGAATTCTGTCTGGGGGGTCTGACACTGTTCCAGGCATTGGGTATAAAATAGTGAGCATGCATGCCTGTGGTCACCACCTTGCCCTCACAAAGCTTCCAGCAGCAAGCGATTGGGCCAATAAATCATAAATTACAACTGTGGTAAGTGCTGCAATGCTCTGGCTTACAAAAGAACACATAGAAATCTGGACAGTATCTGCACTTTGTGCTTTCAGTTCCATGAGGAACCCAATGTGGAGAACTTGGTGGGTTTTCCCAAGGGAAAGTTTTGTTAGCCAACACTTGTTTAGGTGGTTTTAACAGCATCCAGTCTTTTTGGCTTTTTAGATGAAGAGGCTTTCATTGCAAGAATATACCTGCTGGAGTGATGAAGTGTCCTGGTTTGCTCAAGATGTAGTACTTTCCGTGTTAAAACTAGGATGGTATTAGGCAAACCCAGGAAGTTGGTCACCCTAGGATGGTGCGTGTGCATGCATGTTCTTGTGTGTACACACTTATGCCTATGTGTTTATGCGTGGAAGTTGCAGTTTCCTAATGTGGAAAATGGCGGTTGGGGAAAACTAAGCGTGTTTCCAGTTATAAATGTCTCCGCTCCTTTTTGAGTGCCTAACGCTGGTGTGTAAGAGTCTGTATTCTGTAGGCTGCCTGGGACAGCATCTATCTAACTTTGGGTGTAGCCGCTTGGGAGTTGAGTATGGTCTGCACCTACAATGGATAAGTGTGCTACCCAATGTGTGTGACATAAAAGACAGCCCTCCCTATCATTTGCTATGAATTGCAATGGAATATAATTTCTATGGAAGCTTTGAGCCCGACATTAAACAGTTTAGCTCTCTTTGTGCCATACTAATCTACTGTACTTGATTGAAAATAGGCTGCCATTAGCCTTGTTTTTGGAGCCGGAGAATGTGTGTAATTGCTCCATAATTTTTTTTTTCAAACTTGTGAATGGTGGGTATGCATGTGGGACTGTTCGACACCCATCTATCTATAGGCCGTCTAATGGGTTCCAGTGGGAGTGCGCGCAGCATACCTCAAACCTGGCAACTCACAGTCATCAGGGCTTCAGGCACAAGCATTTAAAGGATCTTTACCACAAGTGGAATTAGCATGCGCTGTCCCTCTGGAGCCTGTTAGTTTCTTGATTCTGACCCCCATGGTGAAAAATAAATGCATGTAATTTAGTTGGGAAAAAAAATCTTTTCAGGGCATTTGTGCTATTCTTGGTTTTTGCTCTACAGGACAGAGAGGTGGTGGTGGGTTTTATTTATTTATTTTATGAAGACCCCAAATGGTAGTGACCGAAGCCAATATATGTCACCAGCATCAGAGAAGACAGGCATTCATGGCAGGGCTGCCCTGCCTGCCAGGGCACTTACAATGGTCACCCGGCTTCCACACGTGAGGTCCTCTGCTGATATATTCCTAGGTGTGGCCTTGAGTCTACAGATGGCTTCAACTGGTGAGTGAAGATCATCATTTTTCAAGATCAAACAAAGAAGGGGAATGCTTAGTTTTAAAAGCAAATCATTTCAAGAATGGCTAGGCCTGGAGAAGTGATGAGGTTTCGCTGGACTGGCACTGTTTGGTACGAATTAGAACATGGCTCCAATTCCACTTTCTCTTTCCGGTTCCCAATACCTCCCTCCCCTGAATTCCTGAAGTTACTATACTACTTATTTAGCACATCTTCATACACCACCTCATGTCAACTCTCTTTAAGCTCTCATTGAGCATTTATAATGTTTAACCATGGTAATCTATGCCACACTGCAGAGCCAGGCTGATTATAAAACTCTTTGCCACCTGCTTCAGGCTTAGCATTCATGAGAACTGGGGTCATTTCATCTGTTACAGACCTGGGCATGAAGTATGTTAGCTGCATTTCTAACTTAATTATCTTACTAATACTTCCTTGAATGATGAGGTGATGGAAGTGAGGGGAAATGTCAGATGGCAGATGTTAAACCATTTTGGAATCCCTTACTTACCCTGGGACAAATACGTTTCTGAATGTATGTCCCTTACAACTTTCTATGACATTAAGGGAGAGAGAAATGTCACCACCATGCTGTGATGGTATAGAATCCTTGTTATCTCAGAATCCATTAACATAGTCACCAAGATAGGACTTACACATATCTCTGAAAATTTTGCACAAATTATACAAAAAATGGCATTCCCTGGCTTAGCATTTTATTTTTATAAATTTTATCAATACTTTTATGACTTCTCCCTTCCAAACCCCTTTGTCCCATCTGCCCTTTAATGGAGGGAAACAAGGCTAAGATTACAATGCATCCAGATTTATATCCAAATACAATCTAGTTGCATTTGGAGCCCTAGAGAGTCAGTCAAGGCTATTATTGGCTGCCAGGATTTTTAGAAAATACATAAATCTCCCTTTGTGCCATAAATACATTTCTGCATTCAGAGCTCAGAGAGAGACCTCATTATACCACATCCTGAGAGAGGGAGAAGCACATCTCATTCCGAGTGACAGGTGACATGTTCTCTAGAAACATGTAAAAAGACTGCAAGCTAATTTAATTCCCTTCTCATTTTTACCCATGGTTGAAATAATTGTCACTGTGCAAATGATGCTGGGTGGCCTGGAACATGGGAAGTTTGAGTCACGTGCTGTCTAAAGGCAAAGTTGACTTTGTGACCACACCTCGGTGGCATAGGCCTTTGACAACACGCCCCCATTTCTCAGTGTCCTACTGGTTCACAGATAGAAATTTGCCCAGAAGTCAACGAGAGGTGGGTCTGTGAAACTGAAATTATTGAGCATAAGGGTTCACAACCATTGGCTGCATAGTAAGACCACCTGGAGAGCTGTGAAAATGCATGCAGAGCTTGGTCCTCGCTCTGAAGGCTCCTGTTTTCAGGAGTCCACGGTGGGCCCTGCTTTGTTTTTTGTGAGGGACCTCTGAGTAAGTCTAATGAGCATTCAGGGGTGAAAACCTCTGATCTAGTGAAGTGTTCTTCACATTCATCCTGCCTCAGTCACTGCAGAGCTTGCTAACAGAGATCCTGGGCCTTCCCCGGGAAGTGCTGACCTCACCCATGGGGAGTGGGAGCTGAGGATTTGCATTTCTGGTGAGTTTCTGAGAGATGTTTTTCTGCTATTGCTGGTCTGGGGCTCCTACTCTGAGGACAACTAATGTGGTGAGTTAGGAGTTTTAAGGCAGAAATCTGGGTAAACAATTGGGCTGAATTTTAAATTATCTTGATAATTCCCTGCTTTCCACTTTAAGTTATGTCAACCTATTCTATTAGTAATGACTCTAAGCAAATAATTAGTCATTTTCCTAAAAATGGACCTTCTGGAACATGTCTTCCCACTCTAAGTATCAAAACAAAACCTCAACCTTCCAAATGTCTCCATTTGCTTATGAATTAGAAAATGAAGATGACAAATCCTGTACTTTTGGGAACATGTATACGTGAAGTTCTTATAAAAGACAATGATGCTGAAGTGCCAAAACCAGCTTTCTTGCCCCATCTAGAGCTGAAGAAATTTCCCTGGAGGGGAAGGTAATTTTCTGAAACCTGAGGTCAATTCCTTTTGATCCCTCCAGAAACCGCAGCATCAAGTATTCAATAGGTTGGAAGAAAGTCATCTAACATATGAAGTCTTCTAAGTCACTGCCTCGCTCTTCCTACAGGTGTCTGCCCTCCTTCCCTTTCCTCCTTCAGGCATGGGTTTAACAGAGACGGGACAGTCAGGGGACTGTTCCACATCCCTCTTAATATGCTTGTAAATTCCCTCCAGCATGCTTAATGTTGCCCAGCAGCAGGATCATCTAGGAACAGACACCCACTAGCTCGGAATCATAGTCTCCATCAAGGTTGTGATGTTTCCAGTAATTGGAATCCAGGGGCTAGGACTTAAGGATATTTGGGAATAGAGTAGTTTTTTCTCCACCTTTATCTCCTAAAAGGAATTATGTAGGGAAGAGATAAGCCTTCGTTTGCAAAGCATCACAGGTATCCTGGACCTGATTCCTTTTTTAAGATGCATTGATTATCTTTGAAATTCTTGGCCTACTTTGCATTGGGGTCACTAATATCACAGCAAAGATTGCATGTTCTTTGATATTGAAGTTGTGTTTCTTGTGCTAATCGCTGAGGCTCTCCCACATCTGTTCAAGGACCAGGATAATGGACTTGAGATACTGGGTAGTCTCATTTCTAGTTGAATGACTCACAACTGAAAGTAGGTTGATCATTAGCCTTTAATAAACTAAGAAGAGAATCCTAGGTCATTTATCTTGTGCTCCATGTATGCCTTTGGGGTTCAGGGAAAAGCATGCTGCTTATGGTCTCTACTGCCCTTTGACCCAGGCAAGTCAGATCTCCATCAGGTTCCACACACTACAGCCACACTTCTTAACTGTCCAGGTCACCAGGGGACCTGGAGAAACTGCCGATTCTGAATCTCTCAGGTGATGTGGCTGTAGCTTTCTGAGTAAGTAGAACACCTTACTTCTCCTGAGGGACAACAAGTCTGTGGGGTCATAGGGACGAGTATGCCCTGAGCCTGCACCACCTTCTAGATTATTCTATATGTACCCAGGATCCCCAAATTCTCCACCCAAATGTTTCTTAGCTTACTTACTGCACCTGGAGGGACCTCTTCCCCAGTATGTATTTTGGGAATCTTCTGAGACACTCATGTGCCAGCAGGGGTACCGTTAGGGTCTGCGTGTGCAGATTTGTGGCTCACAGACTTGTGTATGCTGTGCATCATAGCCAGCAGTAGGAAGAGTAAGGTGTAGGCAATGGTTCCCTCTTCACTTCCAAGCTGCACCATAGAACGCAGCGGAGTCCCACAATTCAAAATGCCAACTGACTTTTCAGGTCATTATGAATTATGTTTGCTAAAGTAGGAGATGCATGCATGTTTTAATTATTAGCTTACTAAAGCTTTCAGGGAGTTGGTGTAAAGCTTTTAAATACTGTGATATAAGTGTGAGTATTCTCGTGCTCCCACCCCACAGTATTGAATAGCAAGCCTGCTTCAGGCTGATTGTGTTATGTGTGTGAAGTTGACATGTCCAACTCATATTTTGGAACTCAGAATAATAAAATAACATAAATACTAGTATTTTCCGACCTGCATACACATTGCCCATTGATAGGAAGTATTTCTTTCCTCTATAAAATCATCCTTATTAATTTGTCTTAAGTCTCTTCTCAAAATCACTAACCCAAGATGAGAGGCCCTCTTTGTTCTCCTTCTTTATTAGCTTTATGTATTGGGATTTCTGATTCACATGTAGCAACAATAACAACAACAACAACAACAACAACAACAAACCAGTTTAAAACAACTTTAAAGTGAAGAACAAATCCAGATCTTCCTGTATGTTCCAGAGGAGGAGAGAGGGACAGTGCGGGGTGGTGGGGAGAAGGGAGAAAGCATTAGGACCACTGAAGGACCCCTGTGCTCTGGGTGATCTTTGTGATGCTAAACAAGTGTGCATAACCAACAAAGGGGAGCTGACAAACTATTATGAATGAGGCAGAGGAAAGATAGGCAGAAAACTACTGGACATTATCAATGGACCAGGTTGAGATATATTCCAAGCTGTTCATCCGTGGTGCATAAATCTATTTACAGCCACATTAAGCACATTTGTTCCTTAGCCCATCACCCAAAGGTAAGATAGCATAACCACATCAGCAGCCCGTTTGGGTCCTCATAAATATGGCAGAGTTCTTCCTTACGTGTCTTAGTTGTGTTCTCACTGCATGCTACGTATTCCTATGCACAGTGTCAGTTGATCCTGACAGCAATTTTGAGCTAAGTGTCTTCTGTCTTAGCTTGTGGGAAATAGGCTCAGAGAGGGAGAGGACTTCCAAGGGTCAGTCTTCCCTCTTCCCTTCCAGGATGGCAAACTCCCGGAGGGCAAGGACTGTCCTCTTCTACTTTTCTGTCCTGTGTTCAGCTCAATAAATGCTTGCTGGATTGAATTGAATTGAGAGTAGAATTTGTCTCTGCTTTTTCCCTCTGGGTTTACTGACAGAGCTAATGCTTCTTCTAAATTCCTCTGAGATCATTTTTTCTAAAGGCAGTTCCCAGGAGGGAATCAATGACTCCAGCCCCTGTGGGGAATTGATGATTTCCTAAGGATTTCTAGGACTGAGAGCCATTCTGCTTCATTGTCATTCTGTTGTGTATGAGACAAAACTATGCTAATAGAGAGGTCTTGTCAAAAGCAAATAAAGTCCAAATGGAAGATAAGCAGATTAAAAAAAAATCTTTTACAACTGCTATACAATAGATTCTAATTGCCCCAAGTGTGAACTACCTACTGCCACTTTCCTCTACCTAAATATAGCTGGCTTCTGCTTTTCCTAGTGTGTGTCCCTATAGCTACGGCGCATGTGAGTTATAGAACATCACCATGACAAATCTTGCAATTTATTTAAGATGTATCAAAGAAAGAACAAAAAAATTAGACTGATGCTTATCACAGAATGCTATTGTAAGGATTTTGTGAACTAAAGAATCAGAAACTGTCTAGCTTAGATTCAGCCTCATGGAAAACATTATTTACCGTCTGGCTGCAAATGATCATTAATCAGAGGGGATACTAGTCATTAACAACTAGTACCGTGGTATCAACTCCTACTCATGCGTTTCAGCTCTACGTGTTAGCCAAGTCTCAGGTCTTTGCTAGTTTATTCACATTACAAGGTTTTAATGGGTACTGAGTCAGGGTTAGTTAGCACTGTGATTTAAACCTTTTATTGATGTAGTTCAGCTTAGCATCAAGTGAAGTAAAAAGGTCACAATTAATGTAGAATATTTGTAAGACATGTATTGTCATTCTGGATAATTTAGACTCCCTTTGCTGTCACCATTACTCCCCCCATACTGCTCGATATGAAACCATCTGAAAATTTTTGGGCCAAACAGCTTTAGGATAGATTCCAATATATTAAAATAAAATCTGGCTTCAAGATCCTGTTGTTCCATGTTGTATCTGTACAATTCTTGTTGAGCCTGATCTTTAGTTTTCTGATCAAATAATGAGGAGGATGACAAGATAAAATTCACAGAATGGTTTAAAAAAGACAGAAATAAAATATATTGGGTGAGAAAGTATTTTGTAAACTTGGTGAGGTGCTAAAGAAAATGTCAGGTTATTATTGTTGTAAATGTTATTTGTCAGAAATGAACATGTCTTTAAAGGACCATGTTATTGCTGGAGAAGAGGTCTGGAATCAACAGAAATTCCTACTTTCAGCCTTTGGGTTTGGGTCAGAATCTCATCTGATCCACAGTTTATTTGGGGGGTTTGAATACACAGCCAATTTCTGTCACTAATTGGTTGATGTCACTGTGCTATGAAGTTTCACACTTTCACAACATTCCTGGCAGGATGCATTCTCTGAATCTGATCAGAATCATTTAGAGAATGTACACACAAAAATGTAAATTGCTTCTAGTGTTTAAAAAAAACCCTCACATTTATTCAAACCTTTGAAGTGACTATTTCTAATAAAAGATGATTCCCTTGGGAAAGCGTGAAGTTTTAAAGTTTAGTTTTGTTTGAATTATTTGTATGCAGAGATCCCTATGGGTGAAACAGAAAATAGCTATTTCTCTGCTTGTTATTAGAGGGGAAGAGAGTGTATTTTCCACAAATCAAAAATAACTGATCATACATAAGAATGTTTTTTTCAGGTTGGGTCAGCTCTGCAGCTTCTTAGCACTTGCTTCTCTGAGCTTCTAGACACAAGGGACTACGCGTCCTCCAGGTTATAAAATCCCCCTGGGCACTGTAGTTGCTCCATACATCCTTACTGGTGAAAATGACAATAGTAATGCTGGCACCAATTAAAAAACATTATTACAAACAAGGAGCCTAGAATTAGGTTAAGTGTGTGATATTGAAAGAAGATCTAATTTTTTGCTGAATTATGTAAAATCTAAGACCAAATATTCAAGAAAATAGAGCAGGATTATCTATCAATGAAGCTCAGATTCATTCGACTTCTGAACTCTGGGAAGAATCAAGCTCATTGAGGAAAAAGGCTGTGAAGTCTGAGTTGTGAGTTGACACCCTTAACAAATGCTTGTTGACTGAGTGAATTCACGAACAAATCGTCAATGCTGTCTGGCTCTCACACTTTTTTCCTGCATCCTTCCATCACCTTCAAAATAATCTATCAATAATCCAGTCCTGAAAAAAAATCTCGAATGTGTTCTATCTGTGTGTGTATACCAATGTGTTTGCCCCCCCAGCTAAGCAAAGCAGTAGTAGGGATCTTGGTAACCTGCAGGGATATTTGAGAAAATATGTTATGTCCTCCTCTGTAGGTTACTCTTTGAGACAGAGAGAATCTAATTGGTAGAGACAAGGCCATGAGACTGCCATTGAAAAGGAACTCTTCAGCTAAGGGCAACAAGGTGAAGAATGGTCCAGGTGAAAATGAGTTTTTAAGGAGTGCAAGAAAACCTGGCCAAATATGCGCTAGATAGGAGACTAATCACCCCAGAACTTAGAACTCAATCCTGACCTCTTTAGAGAGGTCAGTGTTCCCTGAGACTGCCTCTCTGACCTCTGTGCATTGTTTCACAGCAGAAAGTCTGACTGCAGCTACCCAGTGCTGCAGGTACAAAGAGCTGAAAGCAAACAGCTCACAGGTCACTCTCTTGTCTGTGGGGAACTGGGGAGCTGGTGTATTCAATTTAGGATTGAAACTCACCAATGATGAAGGCTGCTGTGGGGGGCCCCATGCATTTATAGGACATTCAAGGTCATGTGGGGATAGCCTGCTGTTTCCATCAGCTCTTTCTACCCGACTCCTTTTGGGTCTCACTCCTCAATCCTTTTCCTCTTCACATTGGTATCCTTGGCATGTCGTGGAGTGTCATCATTTAGCAAGCTGCCACACACACAAACCCTGTCTTTCCTAGTCTTCTCTTGGAAGCCAGTCCTCAATCGGTGGATTGACAGAATAACCTCTGGCCGAGTCATAGCTTGTGTCTAAGTCTGCCCCAACCACATAGAAGCTTTATTGATTTTTCCCCTTATAAAGCACTTTTCAATTATTGAGGGAAAACAAAACAAAACACACAACAATAACAAAAACCAGGCCTGCACGTAGTAGCAGTGCTGCCACCGTTATTATATCAGCACTTTAAGTAGAAGGTACCTGAGCCCTGGTGACTATTTACCTTTTGAAGTTTCTCTGCTTAGAAGGAACATTTTCTTTCAATGTTAATAATTAAAGTAAATTCCAAGTGCATAATGCAAGTGCTTCAAATAATCGTACACAGGCAGGGTTTCTAAAAACTTTTCTTGATGACTTAGTTTTTTTTTGCTTTCCCTTTTTAGTATTCTATGGAGCACTCAAATCTTTGTACTACAAAACAGTTCTCTTTAGGACTCAGAACTTTCCAACAGTCGAGTAAGATATAAAGTCTCCTGTTGTCATAGCACTCTGCTGACACAGCCATGGATCTTAAGGGATGGTAGGACTTGGATCTCCTGGCTGAGGGCTCACTCTCCTTCTCAGAAGTAGGATCTAGTAGCACAGATCCATTGCAGCTCATTACTATCTCAGAAGGAAAGAGAAAGTTCTGTGTTTCCTTGTCTAGGATGACGCGGGAACACCAGACATCTTGAACACAATTTCCACTCTGCAAATAAGCATCTGACCTCCTTGTCATTCCTGTCATTACCTGTTGGTAAACTGTCTCTTGAAACACACAAAAGGAAGAGAGGAAAGAAGCCTGCCCAAACCCCGGGTTTTCCTTCTCAGAAGCAGAGGAGCGAGTTTGCAGCCGCCATCTTGGCACGGCAGTATCAGTTGACTCCCCTCTGTTGATGAGGTCAGGAATAGTGAGACTGGTGTCTGTGACTCTCTTCTTTGTTATCGTTTGATCCTCAGTTTGAGCAAAGGAAGGGACAACCACCCAGTTCTCTTCTGTGGGTCTACAAGAAATACCTGTACATTTGAAAGTGAGTCCAAGATCTTTTAATCCAAACCAGGTCTTCCTTCTACTATTTTCTGCTTCTGTCAATAGAAGCATCTTCCTCCAAGATCCCAGATGTGAAACCTGGCGCTGTCCCTGAGATTTCTGTTTCCTTCTGTGTGGTATCTATCCAGGCCTCTCACTTCCTGCTGTGTCATGGCCTCCATACCTCCCGCTCCCTTTTATCAGCACACTTATCATCCCCTCCCTAACAGTTTCATGCTGGGGTTATTAAAACTGTTTCCTACCTTTTTTCTTTCCTCCAGTGGGTCCTGAACACCATTAGCATCCTCTGTTTCTCTCTACTTTGTAGACCGTTTCCCAGAGAGGCCCACGATGGTTACTTGGCACCCATACCATGTGACGGAACTTTTATAAAACGAAATATTAGTGCAGAACCCAAAGCCCTCATTATCCATGGCTTCCTCATCTGCAGATTCAACCAATCAAGGATCAAAAAATTCACAACAATTTGCATCTGCACTGAACCTGCACAGACATTTTTCTTGTCATTATTCCCTAACGAAAACAGTCTATTTACCTAGCATTTACAATGTATTAGGTATTCTAAATTATCTCCAGATAATTTGAAGTCTACAGGGATATGTGCATAGGCTGTATGAAAAAGCTTTACCATTTTATATAAGGGAGATGAGCATCTGAGGATTTTGTTATCCATGGAGGGAGAATGAGGAGGAAGGCAGTGGGGCTAGAATCAGTCCTTTCCACGAAGGGAAAATCCATGAAGAGTGTAAGAACATTCTCAGTTCATGACCTATACAAAATAGACTATCATTTGCAAACCCCTGCAGAAGAGAATCCTAAACTTCTTAAGGCACAGGGGCCTTCTAGTCTGCCTCTGAATTCCCACAACTTTATCTGCGAGAGGCAGATGGATCCAGACATGGGCTCCAGAGAGACCGCCTGTCTTCTACTTGCTACCTGTGTGAGTGAGTTAGATAGACTCTGTGTGCCTTGGTGTTCTCATCCATAACACACAGCCAGCTGTAGAGACCTCCTAGCTGTGCTGAGGAAGACAAATGCATTACTGCATGTAGGGTGCTCTGAGCAATGGATGGAAAATTAATGTTTATACAAATTAGATTCTCAGGATTGCACTACTGTTTTCCCATTAAACTTTCTCTCCGAGTCATGTTGCCCTTCTTAGTAAATAGCTGTAATCTTGTTGTTGGCCTTTTTCTCACTTCTTTCCACCTTCTAGAGTCTAGAGACATAAATGAGTAACTCCCACCTTTGCCACTTGTTTAGGAGTTAGAAGCATGGACTGCAGTGAGGTCCAGAGCAGACTATCAGCCCTGCGTGAGGAGTCCCTTTCAGGTGGTCCCTAAGCAGATATTACTGGGGCAGGGGCCAGAGTCAGGGTACCAAATAGACCCTTTGCCACTGGTAGAAAATGTGTTGGGATCAAATACTGAGAGTTTGCGTCATGCTGGTAAAAGGGAAATGCCCACAGCGACCCTGGACACTCAGGTGTGGGAGTGAGACAGAACTGCTGCTGGCGGGTGAAAGTGTGTGCCTGGGAGAGGGTGAGCCTTGCATGCAGCCCTGGAACACGGGAGTGACATGGCACTCACATCCCTGAGGGCCCACAGGCTGAGCACATGGCAGAGGACAAGGTTCTTGGCCTCCAAAGGGAGAGCTAACTGCTGTATAGGATCTGCCAATGGGACTCAGAAGCTTCCACATATAGGGACCACCCAGGTCCCACCAGCAAGGTGGGAGTTTTGTGCATATGATAGTCCCCCATATCCATAGGTGATAAATACCAAGACCCCCAGAGGATGACTGAAACCACAGACAGCACCATACTTTATTTTTTTCCCTATGCATGCATGCACAAATTTAATGCCTCTTCCATCTTAGCTAACTTTTGCCGTGTGATATGTGACAGCAAGCGAGCACATCTGTATTCCTTCTTCACAATTTTACAGATAAAAGATTCATTCTGGCCTGAGGTCTTAGCCACCTCAGCGATTGGGTTTTCCTTTTATTTGTATCAAGAACTTTCTCCCTTTCACTTAAAGGAGGTGCTTTATGGCTTCTCTTTGGTATTATTAAGTAAAATAAGGGGCGCTTGAACGTCAGCACTGTGACTCAGCAACAGTCAATCTGTTACCCAAGGTGGCTACTAAGTGGGCAGTGTACACTACGTGGACCCACTGGACAAAGGCCGATTACATCATGGGTGAGAGGCAACAGAGGATGCTGTGGTTCATCAGTCTACTCAGACAAATACAAAATCAAAAGCTTATGAGTTGTTTCTTTCTGAAATGGTCCCTTTACTATTTTCAGCCATGAAACTGAAAGCCTGGAAAGTGAAACTGAAAATAAGGAGAAATCACTGTGCCCACGCACTTGCTTTTCTCCTGATGGCAAAGTGGATGAGAAGCACTACCAGGGGCTATCTGGACAGCCTGGGGCACCTGAGAACTGCTGTTTAATTCCTACCCAAGAGGAACCAAGGCTGCTGGTTGCCTGACACGGGCTGACACGGCACAGAGGCTCTAGGGCGTGATCACATCCTCCCTGATTTTTTTTTTAAATATTTATTTTATTTTATTTGAAAGTCAGAGTTACACAGAGAGAGGAGAGGCAGAGAGAGAGGTCTTCCATCTGATGGTTCACTCCCCAATTTGGCCACAATGGCTGGAGCTGTGTCAGGAGCCAGGAGCTTCTTCTGGGTCTCCCATGTGGGTGCAGGGGCCCAAGGACTTGGGCCATCTTCTACTGCTTTCCCAGGCCACAGCAAAGAGCTGGACAGGAAGTGGAGCAGCTGGAACTAGAACCATCGCCCATATGGGATGCCGGCGCTTCAGGCCAGGGCGTTAACCCACTGCACCACAGTGCCGGCCCTGTACTCCCTGATTTAAAAACAGATGATTTCCAGAGCTCCCTGGGTTGACTCTGCATGGGGAACTGGCCTGGGAATGTTTAAGGGATTTTTCTCTCTCTCCCTGGGAGAACTGGTGCAGGGTTTATGAAAGGGAAATCCTGACTGGTCCAGAGAGTAAGGACTTTGCTCAGACCCAGAGAGAAGCTGTCAGTGTTCTCAACAGGAGACTTTTCAAAACAGAAGACAACAAAGAAACAGATAGGGAAAAGTCCAGCAAGTGTACATCTGCTGCCCAGAGGGTGTCCACCTCCAGGCCACAGCTGCTCCTTGTTCAAGCACTTTGGTCTTTTCCTTCTATTTCCTTCTTTCCCTGGACAGTGCAGGATGCAAAAGAAAGACAGCAGAGTTGGGAAACCCCGACGAAGCCTTACACACCCCTGCCCCACTCCCTGCTTCTAGCCTCTTAGAGAACCAGATTTGGGCCTGAGGGGAATCCTTAAGATGAATGGAGTTTGGTGTTTTGATGATTAGAGTGGACTGGAGGTTTTAATTAGTGCTTTAGTGATTAAAAGGAGCTCAAGCAGCTTTGAGACTTTCTTGAAATTCTATCCCAGACATAGAGAAGACTAGCCCAGAATGATTTTGTAGGGACTGTAGCAGAGAGAAACACATTTATTGTTTTCCTTGTCTTTTATCAAGTTCAGGTCACTCAGTAAAGTAGTTGCACACAGGAGACTGGTTTTTAAATAACAGAAGCATTGTCACTAAAACAAATTAAGTCCAAAGTATGTATATGTGTGTGTGTGTGTTTCTGTGTGTGCAGTGAAAAAAGAAGAAAAATAAATTGGTTCTAGGATCAGAAGGATCTTCCAGGCTATTTTCCTTGCTAATTGCTTAACCATTCTGAACCCAGGGTTTATTTTTTCATCTATAAAATGAGCATAATATAAGCGTCTGTTTCATGGAGGTCTTTTTTAAGGACTGAGATAATAAGATCATGTAAAGCATTTAGTAAGGAATCCATTACACAGTAGGCACTCAATAAACAAGAGCTATTACATATGATTATCTATTTCTCATCTACCTCTACTCCCTACTTTTCAATCCAGACACACCATCTCACCTACCATGCACCCTCCACCCAACTGTTCCCTCCATCATGGACCTGACTTCTTTATTCTCTACGAACACTTAGCACCTAATAAGTAGGTGTGGAGTGAGTGATGTAAAGATCAACCAAGGGCAGGGTCTGCTATAAAGCCTCCTCATTCCTGTGTTTAAAAAAAAAACTATAATAAACCCGAGTGACAGTGTTCACTGACAGTATAGACATGCACTGGTCAGAGGGCTGATGTTCCATCCAGCTCTGGTTAGATTGGAACATGGTAAATCCCAGGTCCCTGGAGTCACTCACAGCTGAAGGTCTTGGGCATGTCCCTTTGTTAATTCATTAATGCAGTCACCAAAAATAAGTGCCTTATCTGTGTTTGCAATCTTCTAGCCACTAGTTAATACTCAACCAGCCAGATACAGGTTGCTTCTTAGAATCCTGATGCTCAGAAAATGGGTTAAGAGCCTCAGGCTGAGAGAACGCAGCTCAGTAATGCAGACCATAAATTCACGGTTAAGTTCATGCTTCTTGGGCATGCCTGGTGCAGTGAAGAGAAGGCAGGAATAGATCAAGGCCTACATTGGCCACAGGATGACCAGCCATGCGACTCATACTGGTTTGTAGCTTGCAAAAGCCCTAGGACAAGGTCATCCCAGCAAGAAGGCTTCATTGTAACTGGCATTGAAAGGAAGCAAGCAGGTGCAGAACTCCAAGCACAGCAAATTCTGTGAGTGTTTTGCAAGGAAAACTGTTCCTTCCTCTTTTCTTTCCTTTGTTTCCTCTAAGAGATATTTGGCATCTTTTCTAAAAGTGCTGATGGATGACCAGTGTGGCGGCGGGGCTGATGTCTGTGCTGTCAGTATGCAAGCCATCTGTCTATCAAGCTGTCAGCCCCCATGAAGGTGCAGCCGGGGTCTGCCCAGGCCAGATCGCAGGCCTTTGTTGCACAGAGGCCTCTCTGGAGGTGGTGGGTGGTGGAGACGGTTTGCACACAGCTCTCAGTGGAACAAATGATCTGGACAGCATTCACTTTCCTTCCTGGCCTGTCAGGTGCCCCAATGCCTTCCCCTGCTTGCCTCTACCCCAAAGCCTCAGGAACGCTGGTGGCTCTGGCCACAGCCATCTTCTCTGCTTTTCTGCTGCTACTTTGCCACCTGTCCTTGAGTTTAAACGGCCTTTCTTTGAGGAAGAACATAGTTTTCAGGTCAAGATTTCACATTTTGTAACGATCCCAAGCTATTGACCATTAGGCATAAAGCAAATCTTCCTTTTTGGTGCCAAGCCAGCTTGGTAGATGATCGTTTGTTTTGTCCCATTTAGATGTGTTTTAGAGAAACGTACATTTATTGACTGTTCCCTGAGACTAGAGTATCAGGTGATATTTTTGTATAAAAAGTGCACTACTTTTCAGAGATTGGCATCTACATTAGGAAATAAAAAGAAACAAGTGCTTTGAAAACAGAGCTGGAGGGGGGCTATTGGAGTGTTTGCACTGCTACCCTCAGAAGCTTCCTGAAACTCTCCCTGCTGGGAGGAAGCTCAGGTGAGGGAGACCACCTTGGTCTGGGACCAGAGACTTGGGTTCTTTCCTTGTCACTTCTCTTAACTAAGTGCCTAGGTTTAGAGCACATGAAAAAGACAAGTGACTTCATGGCAAATAAGAAAAATGATTAACTGAACTCTAAGGGTTGGTTTGTTTCTGTGTGTGCGTGTGATTATTCTAAGATACACTAAGCACCTTTCTTTTCTGAACTTTAAGAATATAGAATGGAGCTCAGACAGTTCAATTTATGAATTATAGCCTACTACTTGGTTTGCTGTTTTATTTATTCATGCATTAATTTATGTGATTATTCTTTCATCCAATTCATTCACTTGTTCAATAGAGATTTTATATATTTCTCTTTTTGATCAAACAATGGAGATACACATGAAAAGGATGCTGTGAGATTAGAAATCAAGCAAATCCTCTGCCTGTCTCTGGAAGCTGCTTTAAGAGGGGCACACGTTGTGGAGCCTTTCGGGAAGTTCATCTTTATAACACATAGTGCAAGTACCCTACAGTGTAGGCGTAAAAAGGTTGCCTAGGTAAAGACGGCCTAATTAACAACAAAAACAATAGCAAAACTGAACTCATGACAAATTGTCAGTATCTTAGTTGCCAAGATAGGAATCTAACAGGTATACTAGAGATGAAGACAGTTAAGTCTCAGGCTCTTTCTGGAATAAGAGTATTTGCTTCAACCCAGATTTGACAAAAGGAAAACAATTCTTTATGGTCCTTTCAAAGGTAATAGACTTGAATTGAGGCTCAGGTGATGAATTGTGAGAACAGAAGACAGAAAAGGCGTTATTACCTTTCTTACAACCCTGTGGATTTGATGAATGCGGGAAAGGTCACAAGGACCCAGATGGAAAAGTTCACTTGGGTCTGGAACATTTACTGTGGGCTCAGTCTACAAAGGAACAATACCATCCCCAAACAAATGGAAGGCATGGAATGGCGCCATCAGAATTTCTCGGTAGAAAATGATCCAATTCTCAGTACAGAACTGAAAACCTTGGGAGATGTCAAGAAATTGTGCAGGTCTTTATTTACCATAGAGGAGGGGACAAGTCATTATGGAAGACACCCTAAAGGAAAGGCATCTCTGCCCCTGACCTTCTGGGTCTCAGTGCCCTAGTCAATGACAGAAAAAAGGAATTGAAGTAAAATCACAATGGATGACAGACTTGGACGCCTACCGTGTTCTGCAGGGCAAGTTACAGACATTTGAAGAGGGAAAGCTGGGGACTATGTTGACTTGGGAGATCGGAAAATGAATGCTTCTCCTGAAGACATTCAAACATTTATCGATCTGAATACATTCTGGAGCTGGTTCCATGGATGGCCCTAGGCATTTGTTTACAGCCCTTGGGCTAAATTTGTTTATTGCACAAACATTGATGTCCATAAACTTTTCTACTGTTCCTAATTTTCTGTCAATAGAAATCTTTGAAATCCCTTTAAATTTAATGAAGTGTGGTTGTTGCCTTATTTCTGAAAATAATCAGATTGAAGTCCATTTTGCTGGGCCACCATTTTGTTGGACTTTCCCCAGGAACATAAATCTCTAATTCCAGCATGTTCTGTACCCTTGACAAAAGACCCTGAGGAAGATTCTATGTAGTGACTCTAGGTGTTCACTGATTGAACACTCAGTAGGGCTGGCCATTTGGTCACCTCAACCCATCCCAGAACCTAGGTTTGAGCTTTGACCTTAAGCTCCAGCCCCAGTCCCCCTTTCCCACAACAGCTCCACTGTCAGCAATTGTTTTGAGTGCAGCCTCCACTCGTTTTTCCCTCCCCCTTGACCTTTAGGGAAATGGCTTTATTTCCACTACCAAGCCATCCTCTTTCGGGACAGCCGGTGCCTTGTTAGCTTAGCCTTGCACAGCCCTCCGGGAGTTCAGCAGCAATTCCATTCACCCAGACTAGGAGCAGGGAAGCCTCTTCTGCTTGCACACGGCTTTGTTGGCACTGAAAGTGTCCTGCCGTGGCCTCCAGGCCTGTGAAAAGACTTGAAACTCTGGAAAGCTCCCCTGTTTTCTCTCTTTGTCAGGGGCTGCTCACATTCTCCACTAGGGGGCCCAGGGAAACCCAGTCCCAGCACTCACAGAGGTTGGAAGACACAGAATGGGAGAGATTGGTTCCTCTCCCCAGCTTCCAGGTTGGAAGGCCCTAGACTTCCCAGAATAGCCAATAGGAGGCCTAGATGTAGTTTTCCAGGTAAGAACCTCAGAGGCCCTGTGGCTTCTCAGTAAATTACTATTTTCCTCAGATTCTAGG
Organism: Oryctolagus cuniculus; assembly: GCF_964237555.1. Taxonomy (NCBI): domain Eukaryota; kingdom Metazoa; phylum Chordata; class Mammalia; order Lagomorpha; family Leporidae; genus Oryctolagus; species Oryctolagus cuniculus. The sequence goes on from NC_091432.1 coordinate 120,558,016, forward strand.
GCAAGCACAGGCAGCATCTTTGTGCTCTGGATAGCATGGGCCCTTTTCTTTACTCTCCCCAGCATAGCCTCACATCTTTCTTTTTCCTGGTTGGGCTCTCAGCCAAAACATCTCACTATTCACCTTTCTTTCCATTAGAAAAGCTCAAAGAGACGAGAGGAGAAGCTTGGCACTTTAACCTTCTCCCCGCCTCCACATATTTTCCTTCAGTTTGGAAGTGCGGAGGCTGAATGAGTGAAAACATCCTCTGAGTGTCTTCATCGTCCCAGCCAACAGAAGAATGGTGCAGGTTACCTGGCCATGATGGCAGCCAGAATTGAGAGACTACAAGTGAGGCCAGGCTCCCTTTTATATATGCAAAGTTCCATTTACATACTAAGAAGTAACACCAGGGCATTTTTATAAAGAACTTTTTTTTTTAATTTGAGAGGCAGAGTCAGACAGTGAGAGAGAGAGAGAGACAGAGAGAGAAAGGTCTTCCTTCTGTTGGTTCACCCCCCAAATGGCCGCCACGGCTGGAGCCACACTGATCCGAAGCCAGGAGCTGGGTACTTCTTCCTAGTCTCCGACGCGGGTACAGGCGCCCAAGCACCTGGGCCATCCTCCACTGCTTTCCCAGGCCACAGCAGAGAGCTGGACTGGAAGAGGAGCAACCAGGACTAGAACCTGGCATTCACATGGGATGCCGGTGCCGCAGGCGGAGGATTAACCAAGTGAGCCATGGCGCCGGCCTATAAAGAACTTTTAAAGTATTTATTTATTTGAGAACTGGGATGTGGGCGGAACTGGGGAAACTTAGAGAAAGGTCTCTCTTCTGCTGGTTTGCTCTACAGATGCCCATAACCAATGGGGTGAGACACACCATAGCTAAGAGCTAGGAACTCAATTCAGGCCTCTCTCACGGATGGCTAGGACCTATCCATTGCAGCTATCCCTGCAGCCTCCCAGGGAATGCATTAACAGGAAACTGGAATTGGGCCCCAAGCTGGGATTCAGTCTTAGGGATCTGGATGCCCCAAGTGTCTTAACTGCTAGGGCAAACAATTATCGTTGAGAATTTTTAAAAAATCTTTCCAGTTGGAGCCTTTCTGTTCCTACTGCTGAGTCGTTCTTTAGGGAAGGAGTATGCAGTAGTTGACAGTTTGGGGTGGATTTTCTCTGGAGGTGAGATTGATGTTTCATGTTGGTCCTACAATCTCTGCTCCTTGAAAATCCTCCACTTCATTCTCAAGATGGAACTGCATGCTCCTTGGGGGAAGTTCATTCACAAACTTTCAGACACATCAGGACCATTCTCAAGCACAGTCCAGAGCTTGAGTGCTTGGGACTGGCCCATGGGGAAACCTTTATGTGGGACTCTGTAGATACTTGTCTCTTTGTACAAAATGGGCAAAATATATTACATCTTCAACAGTGGATGTTGGGGAAAATATTCAAGAGTAACTTTGCTCTGCATGCGCCATGCCTATCTGTACACACACACACACACACACACACAACTGGTGCAGGAACAAATGATTTGGTGTTGAAGAATGTCCCTCGATCTAACACAGGAATGCAGAGCTGCACAAAGGAAGCAGTGAGCAACTACCCCGCTGCTGACTACAGTGAAATGGTGACAGCCCGAGTTCCTGACGTGGGGTTTTCACTCAGAAACTGAAGATCTCTCTCTCCATCATAAGCCTCACTGCATGAGAGGCCCTCAGTCTCTCTGCTCAGTCCATTCAGCAGATGAGAAGACAGAAGCCCATAGAATCACAAGGCTACATTCCAGAGTAAATCAGGAGAGTTGAATTTTATTCTAACAATGGGCAAGTCTGAGCTTAGATGACGCTTTAAATTCAACCAAGTTCTTGTTAAATGAGCTTATGGCTTATTAGAAATATAAGCACATTAGAAATGACCTGGTCCAGTCACTTCCTTCTATAAATGGTAAAATTGAGCCCCAGACAAGTGCGGCTTTATCCCTCTCGTGATTACGTCTCTCTAATAGGCTCTGTCTTTGTGTCCCCTGGCCTGTTGCCCTCTATACACCCAGTTTCTCAGTGACTCCTTTCTACCTAGGGAAATACCAGGCTAAAAACCAAAGTTTTCGAGATTTAAGTGTTTCTCCACTCAGAGGCTTTGTATTTGAAAAGATCAAAAGGTAAAAGAGAAATTCTCAACAAAAGATATTTAATCTTTACCTGGAATTTTGATTTCAATAAGGAAGACATGCTTAAACAGAGGATCTTTTTAAGTGTCCTGGAAATCACAATCTTTTTTTTTTTTTTAAAAGACCAGTTGTGATGATCCAGTTTAATACTATTAATCTCAACTATTACATGAGTAAATACTACTCACTGGACATTGCCTTCGATTTTCTATGTGTTTAAGCTCATTTAAGAAATCATAACAATGAGATCCTGTGAGTTGAATATTTTCATGATCCCTGCTTAAAGAAAAAATCAAGGCACACTGATAGGAAGAGGCATGCATGAGTATTGTGTGCTGACAATGTGTCAAGCTGTCTAGCAAGGCACAATGGTCACCTGGACAACACTGGTGCAGCCCCTGTCCTTGTAGAGCTCATCACCAGGAATGGAGTGTAAGGCTAGGAAACAAATCACCCTTCTGTGTTGAACTCCCCCACCCCTGGGCTGTGGAGGTTCCAGGACAGGCAGAGTAAGAGAATCCTGAATGCACCTGGTCCCCCTTCAGATGCCTTCTAATAAGGCATGGGACAAGGCTCTGTCATCACACTGCAGGAAGCAGGAGCAGATACAACCACAGCATCACCTGGATCTGGAAGGTACATGCATCTGGAAGGTACATGCAGGCAGAGTTGTAGAGAAGGAGAGGCAAGGAATCTGCCTTTGCTATCCTCCTGCTCTTGTCCCCCAGAAGTCCTCAAGGGATTCCTCTTCTGGCCCGCTGATCTTGTCATTAATCTACAGAGACTTCTAATCCTTAATTTCTTCACCTTCAATCAGACCAAACCATGGTTTTATGAAGAAATGAAGCAGATGAGGGTTGGAAATTTCTGTGTCTTAGAACACTTACCCCTTTCTATTCCTTGCATGAGGGGAGAGAGAGAGAGAGAGAGAGAGAGAGAGAGAGAGAATGTTGTTTGTCTTTAAAACTGGCTCCATCAAATTGTCAGCTAGCCATGGGCTTTTCCCATGGGGGATTCTGGCTGCTCTCTCCATTGGCTTCACTGTGAGCTGTTCAGGACTCTGTGATCCAAGGCACCTTGCTTTCCTTTATGCTATTGTTGTTATGGGAATTTGTGCTTTTTTTCTGCCTTCTGGGAACTTTCCAGAGGTACAGAGCTTCCATTTATTATAACTTTGCATTTTGTTATTTGTACTAAGAAGCCTTTGGGTGTGAGCAGCTGCAGGTTAGGATTCATTATCCCTGTATTCTAGTGCATCAACATTTTTAAGAGCTAACTGGATTTTCTGTATGCCAGTGTCAACATGTGAGGGCCAAAGAGAGTGTCCTATGGCTACAGATAGTAATTCTTTCTTGTTTCACTTCCTCAGCTAAGACAAGTATAGATTGCTGTAACCACTCTATAGGGACATGCTTAGAGTCCAGTATATTTCTTCAGGTTTTTAGCTATGAGAGAGAGGAGAGAGAGAGAGAGAGAGAGAGAGAGAGAGAGAGACTGACTTTCCATTTCTTGGTCCAATATTTTTTGTATTCTTTTTTTTTTCTGGACAGGCAGAGTTAGACAGTGAGATAGAGAGACAGAGAGAAAGGTCTTCCTTTTCCATTGGTTCACCCCCCAAATGGCTGCCACGGCAGGCGCACTGCGCCGATCCGAAGGCAGGAGCCAGGTGCTTCCTCCGGGTCTCCCATGACGTGCAGGGCCCAAGCACTTGGGCCATCCTCCACTGCCTTCCCAGGCCACAGCAGAGAGCTGGACTGGAAGAGGAGCAATGGGGACAGAATCCGGCGCCCCAACCAGGACTAGAGCCCGGGATGCCAGTGCCACAGGCAGAAGATTAGCCAAGTGAGCCATGGCACCGGCCTCTTGTATTCCTTTAAAAATGCAAGTCTTTTTACAAAATTTATACCATAAACAGATGAGCAAACTTGATAGCATGAGTAGCAATTCCTTCTGAGAAAATGTTCAGCAGCTATTAAGAAAGCATGGTAAGGCTTAGAGATGCTTTGGAGGTTTTTCTCTAGGATCAGGGCACTGTGAGGCATGATTAGTGGTGGAATAAATTAATCAAGAAGTATTTATGAAGAACCTACTCTGTGATTGGACCTATGACTGTGTGAAGATGCCTAAACCGTGTTTTTTCATTTTAGAGAGCTCAAAATCTATTTGGAAAATACAAGGTGTGTATGCCATAAAGTCCCACACAATGCATAGCAGTGCCTGCTTGAAGTTTTATGGAAATGAGGAAGCATAGAGTGGGCCAGAAAGCATGAACTATGTCTGGGGGGAATGAATGGTTTTATTGCCTGCTTTCCAGATAACAGAAACATTGTGCGTACATCTTTGACTTTTCCCATAGTTCTAATTAGTTTATAGGGTAGTCAATTTAATTTCTGCAGTGTTACAGATCCCATTATTGCATTTATGGTTTTATGTTTTGTTTTTATTTTCTCCTGAGTCCAGACCCTGGTGCACTTTGGGTACGGTGAGATAAACTTGGAGAGAAAGTGACAATCATCCTGTCTTGAGTTCATGGCATTGGCAACAACAGGAATGTGGGGTTGGGGATTATCCCTGAAAGGAGAGAGACAAAAAAGATAAGCCTCACATAAAATGGATAAATAAACATCACTCAGATCTCTGATTGATCTCTGAAATACGTATGCATAAGGCAGATTCCAAGCAGGTCAGCTGCAGAGTAAAGAAATCAACAGAGATTTAGCTACTTCATACCAAAAATTGATTGAGCTTTGATTCTAGGTCCAGGTAAGTTAATTGGTTACCGAAACGAAATAATTAAAAATCCTTCAAAGGATATCACTGAATCCATAGTTTCAATAATTCATCACTGGCAGTGTTTAGAAAACCATTCAAAATTACTCAACATAGGACAAAGCAGGAAAATGTGATAACCTGTATTCAGTCAACAGAGACTGACCCAGACATTTGATCCAGGAGATACTGATTTTTAAAGCAACTGTTGTGACAATGTGCAGGAATGTAAAAGAAAATGAGCTCATAGCTAATGAACAAGCAGGGAATTTTAGCAGAGAAGTCAAGAATTTAAAAGAACAGGTGGAAATTCAACAATTAAAACACAAACTAAAATAACATTTTATAACCAAAAAAATAATCTCCACATAAGTTTAACAGTTCATTACTTATGACAGAAAAACAGAAGAAGGAGTTAATATGCTTGAGAAGATATTAACAAAAATTATACATTTAAAAGAACAGTGAAAAATAGTTTTAAAAAGAAAAAATTCCCCAGAGATGTGTGGAACAGCAGCAGAACTGTAATGTATATGTGCCTGGAGGTTCAGCAGGAGAGGAGAGTGGATGCAACAGAAAAACAGTTCAAATAAACAAAGAACAGACAACGTTCAGGTTTGGTAAAAAAATGCATTACTAAATTCAAGAAGCTCTACAAACTCTCATGAGGATGAAGACCAAGAAAAATCTAATCCAACATCACAGTCAAACTACTGAAAACCCAAGGTTAAAACAATCTTGAAAGCAGTGAGAGCAAAATGACACAATACTTGGGGAAACAGTGATAAGGTGACAGCAAACTTGTCACACCAATGGAGGCACGAAGACAGAAGAGTGACATTCTTGAACTGCTGAGGCAGGGCCTACCAACGAGAACTGCACTCGCAACAGTCTTCCAGGACAACAAAACAAATATTATTTTCAGATAAACAAAGCTAAGAACTCATCAGCAGTTGATCTGCTTTATAAGAAATATCAAATAGGCATAAAATTTGGTCTAGTGGTTAGATGCAGATTAAGATGCCCATGGCCCACATCACAGTACCTGGTTCCCATTCCCATCTCTGGCTCCGGATTCCAGCTACTTGCAAATGAGCACTTGGGAAAGCAGCAAGTGGTGGCTCAAGTAGGTGAATTCCTGACCCCTGTTTGGGAAACCTAACTAAATGTCTGACTCTCAGCTTCAGCTCACAATGCCCCTGCAGGTTTCTGGAGAGTAAATCGGTGGATGAGAACTCTCTCTTTAGAAATACTAAATAAATACTAAATACTAAATAAATACTAAATAAAGTCCCTCAAAATGAAAGTAAATGACATCAAATGGAAATTTGGATTTTCAAAAAGAAATGAAGGTTACAGGAATTGATAAATAGGTGAATAAAAACATAAGTTTGTATTTAATCTAAGTTTAAAAAGAACCTATATATTGACTAAGAAAGAATTGTAATAGTGTACATGTGTAATGCATATGGCAATCAAGCAAAAACTAGAGGGCTGTAAAGAGATTCACATAATAGCAAAGTTCTTACATATTATATGATGTGATCCAATATTAACTAATATACCATGAAATTAAATATACTTGTTATAATCCCTATCAACTACAAAAGAATAAGGAGGTATAGCTAAAGAATCAATTGACAGATTAACATAAAATTGTAAAGTAACTACAAAATACTGCAGAGAAGAAAAGGTAAAAACAAGAAACAAAAATAAGGACAGGAAGAAGACCAACGTATTGATAGATTTAAATTCAGCTTATTAGTATTTAGGTTGAATGTAAATGGACTTTAAATTCTTGGATTAAGAAGCAGAAGGCAGGTCTGTGATGTGGCACAGTGGCTAAGATGTCAGTCACTTGGGATGCTCACACCCATACCGGGGTGCCAGGGTTTGTGTCCTGATTCTGTGTCCAGTCCCAGCTTCCTGCTAATGAGCAGCCTGAGAAGCAGTAAATGATGGCTCAAGTAATTGGGTCCCTGCCATCCCTTCGGGGGACCCAGACTGAGTTCTGGACTCCTAGTTTCATCCTGTCCTAGCTCTGGTTATTGTAGAAATTTCAGGTGTGAACCAGTGTATCAGAGTTCTCTCTTTCATTCTCTCTTTGCATCAAGGAAATAGTAAATAAATAAATTTTTCTTGGAAGCAGAGATTATCAAAATAAATAAATAAGCAAGACACAATTCCATGCTATCTATCATAGATGGATGTTGTAATGTAAAGATAGAGATGATTTGAAAGAAAATGGATGGAAAAAGATGTTACAAAGAATAGGCTTAATAAGATTAGAGTGGCTGTATTAACATTCGATAAAAATGACTTCAAGGCAAAGAGCATTACCATAGATAAAACAGCACATTTCATACTGATAAAAGGATCACTTCATAACATGATATATAATAATCATAAAAGGTTATGCACCCAATAATACAGCTTTGCAATATACAACTGTATATGGATATAATTAAAAGGAAATAGAGAAATATTCACACTTTTATATCATAATTCAAGCATCCTTCTTTAAGTTATTGGTAGAATTTCTTGAACGAAGAAGTTATTAATATATACAATATCTGAAGAATACACTTATCCAATTAATAGTAATAGAATACTATGCCCAACAATAGTAAGCAATAGTTTTTAAAGTACACATGTGTTTTACCCAGTACAGACAATATGTTAGGCCATAATACAGGCCTCAGTAATTTAAAAGGATTTAGTTAATATAGAGAATATTCTCTGATTATATTGGAATTAAATTATAAATCAGAAAAGTATGTAGAAAACTTGAGTACTTGAATATTTATCAGCATATTTCTAAAACGTCACTGTTAAAGAAGAAATCTTAGAAAACATTAAAAAATTAAGCTAACTACATTATAATGAAAATATAATATACTGAAAATTGTTTGGAACTGAAAATAGTGCTTAGAAGAAAATGTATAATATTAAAATACTTTTATTTGAAAATAAGAAAACTATAATATTAATTACCTAAGGCTATATTTTAAGAAGTTGGAAAAAAAAAGAGAAAAGTAAACCTAAAATAAGTAAAAAGAAATAACAGATAAGGTAAGGATCACTGAAAAGGAGAACTGACAAACAGAGAAAATTAACAAAGTCCAAAGCTGGTTCTATGAAAAAAATTCACAGAACTGATAAACCACTAGCTATATTCAACAAGAAGAAAAAAACTCCACAATTAACAGCAGAATATAAATGTGACAATGCAATTTCCATACTGAAGCAAGATGAAATAAAAAATTCCTGGTAGCCCCATAGTTACTAAAGAAATTATTTTCTTGTCACACAGAGAAAGCTCAGGGCTCCAATTTTGTTCACTGATAATTTCTCCCAACATTTATGAAAAAAAACAATACCAATCTTCACAAATAAAAGTTGAGTAAAAGGAAATAGAATGTAACTTTATTGAGTGCTTATTTACCTTGCATTGTGCTAAAAAATGAGAGCATTTCAAAATACTTGTGGAAAAATGGAATTACAAGATAATGTGCATTTTCCATGAATGTTTTAAAGTATGCTTGAGATAGCATATTCTCTAAATATCCATCACTTAGGTCATACTTCATCCCCATTTTTTAAATGAGAAGACAGGCTTGGAGCAGCTAAGTAGATTATCCTAGGTCACATAGTTAATAAATGGAGTTAATAGTTAATAAATGGATGCACCTGCTCAAATAGAGACCTTCTCAGACTTGATCTTGAGAAGCTTGACTTTGACTCGTGCTGAACAGATGCGCCACACTACAGGGTGGCCCACTGGCCTGGCCGTGACATGCTGCTAGGGACCTCCATTTCACGCTGCTTGGGTCCTCCGCCTCGCACCAGAGTGCCTGGCTTCAAGTCCCAACTCTGCTCCTGATTCCAGCCTCTTGCAGTTGTGCGACCTGGGAGGCAATAGGTGATTGCCTTGAGTGGTGGGTCCTATCACCCTCACATGAGAGGATTGATTTGGGAAGTGAACCAGAGTGTAGGAATTCGCATCATCTCTGTCTCTCAAATAAATAAGTAATTTTTGAAAACCCAAATAATCCACACTGTTTTCCTATGTTTCAAGTATAATGTATTGCCTGACACATAGTAGGTCCATGGTGTGTTTGTTATTTGAATGAGAAATGGACACAGCTGAAATATTTTGATAAGGAAATATTTATTTAAAATTTATTTTTATTATGTTTGAAAGGTAGAGGAAAAACAGAGCTTTCATCTACTGGTTCACTTCCCAAATGCCCACAACAGCCAGGAGTGGGTCAGGCCAAAGCCAGGAGCCCAGAACTCAATCCAGACCTCCCGAGGGTGTTAGGGACCCAACTACTTTAACATCATCATTTGTTGCCTCCCAGGGTGCTCCTGAGCAGGAAGTGTCCCAGGCTTTGACATATCCGCTGCAGTAAATGACTGCCCCTCGATAAGGAAAAAGTTATTCTCATGACTTACAAGATAAGAATGCAATATGTGAGGAGCATAATGCCCAGTGAGAACCTAGCAGTGTCTCCCACAGCTAGCTTTTGTACCTTGGCGCTTTGGAGTACTTTCTGGCCTCCAGACTCCTGTTCTTTCTCCCTCAGGTGCATTGTGCCCCTCCATCTACTTATTCCCAGAACACTGAGGTGCCTCCTACACTTCCAGGACAACCTAACTCCACCTGCTTTCCGCATCCTCACACCATGTGCTCCTGTTGGAGAAGCTGCAGTTTAGAAATTCTGATCTGCTTGTTTCCATGTCAGTCATGGACAGAGGTGGTGGTGTTATGTGTCAACAGTGCATACACCTGCTCAAAGATTTATCTTTGTTATTTAAGGTTAAAAAAAGGTGATAAAACAGTTCTTTACCAAGAGAAATGCCATTTACTAGAATAAAAGATATTTTACATGCTATTGCTTCAACATCAGTTTCTGGGCATCTTTTACACTTCTTGTGGGCTTTATGAAGTGCAACTACAACTCATTTACGCTGTGTTTGTGTTACAGCAAGAGAGGTGCCAAGTGTTAGTGAAAGGGAAAAGCTGAACAGCTGAGGAGCGAAACATGATGTTACTGGAAGTGGAATGGAAGAACTGTCGATTCCTGACTGAGGTAAAAGTGTATTTGCTTATTTTTTCCATTAGTTACTTGAAAGTGGGAAGGACGGACATTGCACTTGGGACAACCCTCAGGATGCCTCTTGGGACACCTGCATTGCATATTAGAGTACCTGGGCTTGAGTTGTGGCTCAAGTCCCAATTCCAGTTTTCTGCTAATGTCGTGGGAGGCAGAATGTGATGGCTCAAGTAGTTAGTTCCCAGTCACCTATGTGGGGGACCCACATTGAGTTCCTGGCTTCTGGCTCTGGCCTAGCCCAGTCTCACTGGTTGTGGGCATGTCGGGAGAATGCCCTAGCAGATAAGGTCACTTTCACTTTCTTTTTTTTTTTTTTTTTTTTTTTTTTTTTTTTTTGACAGGCAGAGTGGACAGTGAGAGAGAGAGACAGAGAGAGAAAGGTCTTCCTTTGCCGCTGGTTCACCCTCCAATGGCCGCCGCTGCAGCCGGCGCACAGCGCTGATCCTGGCAGGAGCCAGGAGCCAGGTGCTTTTCCTGGTCTCCCATGGGGTGCAGGGCCCAAGCACCTGGGCCATCCTCCACTGCACTCCCTGGCCATAGCAGAGAGCTGGCCTGGAAGAGGGGCAACCGGGACAGAATCCGGCGCCCCAACCGGGACTAGAACCCGGTGTGCCGGCGCCGCAAGGTGGAGGATTAGCCTATTGAGCCACGGCGCCGGCTAACTTTCACTTTCTTTCTCTCTCTCTCTTTCTCTCTCTTTCCTTCTCTTTCTTTTTCTCTTCTCTTTCATCTCTCTGCCTTTCAAACAAATAAATATAAATAAATTGAAAGAAATTTTAAGTAGGAAGAAGACCATGTTCTGAAAAAGACTTCATTTGAGAGTGATTTTCAAGTACTTCACTGTTTTATTATTATTATTTTTTGATGAGCAAGTATTGCATTTTGTTTTTTAAAAATCTCATTGAGGAGTAATTTACATGTTGTAAAATTCATTTATGTTAAATACAAAATCCAATGATTCCAATGATTTTTTGGTATGTTTACCCATTTGTGCAGTCATCCACATAATCTAGTTATAGAATATTTTCAACACCCTAATAAGATCCCTCATGCCTGCTTATATTCAATTCCCATTTCAACCCAGCCCCAGACAACCATTATTCTGCTTTTTAACTTTATAGATGCATCTATTCGGGATAGTTAATGTACATGGAATCGTATAGGATATGATCATTCATGTCTAGTTTTGTTCACTTTGCATTGTGTTTTTAAGGTTTATCCATGTTGTAGCTTGTATCAGTATTTCACTTCTATTTATTGCCAAATAATATTCCACACCATGGACACATAACATTTTATTTATCCATTTACCAATAGGTAGATATTTTGATTGTTTGCACATTCAGCTATTATGAATAATTTCTTTCTCTGAAGTTTAACTTGTTTGTTTCCCAGGCTAGAAGCCCAATGAAGTGCAAATAAAAATTTGAATGTGAGTGAACATGCATTCTATTTGGACAAGAGCTTTTCCAGAAGTGCAAGTTTCTTCTTGATGCAACAGACAACATACATATGTTGAGGACTTACCATGTTGTAAACACTATCTGATAGTGTGGGGAATACACTTAGTAGAGAAATGGTCTCAGTTCACGCAGAACTTCTATTGTATATAGAGAAGATATATAGCAAGAAGACTGGGAAAGAGAGAAGAGGAAGGAAGGGAGGGAGGGAGGAAGGAAGGAGTAATGATAAGTGTCATGGAGATAATAAAATTAATTAAGATTAATGAGTAGGTGGCAACTTTACCTTGTGTAGTAATGAAAGTGTCTTTGCAAAAACAACATTTGAGGTAAGGTCTGAATAAGACAATGGAGGCAGCATGCAATATCAGGGGAATGGCTGTATGGGCAGAGGGAACAGTGGAAAGACCCTAAAGCAAGAATGAGTTCACCATGTTTGAAGGATGGGAGCCACGAAGGCTGAATTGTAAAGGGAAGGGGGAAGTGATGTGAGATGAAGTGGAAGGGTAGTGGGGCCCAGATTACACTAAGTGTTGTAGGACGGTGTTCAGAACTCAAAGGGAGATTGTTGGAAGTTGGAAGATCTTATCCAGGACAGTGCCTTCACGTTCTTTAGGTTTGACACTTTGCCTCTGGCTTCCATGTGCTTTGTGGACTGTAGGAGACAAGAGTGGAAACAGCTGTGGTCCAGGGGAGAAGTGAGGATGGACTTGATAGAGTTTTCGGTAAGTTTTAGAAGTAAAGAGGGAGATCTTGTTTATCACAGTTGGGTATATTCAGTGCATAAAAGATAACTTCTGGTTTTAAGGCTTGAGCTATTAATTGAAGGTTGATACAATTTATTTTAATGGGGAGGAATGGAGTGTTGAGCAAATTTTTTCCTTCTAGGGGAAAAACGGCAGTGGTGGAATCAAGCTCTGTTTGGACACTTTGTGTTTAACATGGCTGCTAGACGTCTGTGTGAGGATATCTGACCAGCAGCTGAAATCTGCATCTAGACTTGTAGATGACACAGATTTCAGAATCTCTGGCAGTCAGAGTACTTATGCCATGGACACAATTATGGTTTCTAAGGAGAGTAGGAAGGTGGGAGAAGAGGAGAGGAAGGGAGGAGAAAGAGGAGGAGAAAAAGGGGAGGGAGGGGAGTAGGGGAGGAGAGCAGAGAGGAAGGAAATGGAGGGAGGTGAGGGGAGGGGAGGGAGAAGGAGCTGCCTCTCCCCTCATTGAGAACAGGGGTCTTTCTCTTTCCTCACAGGAGTACATTCCCCCAGTGTCACAAAGTCCTATTCTCATTCACCATATTCATAGCAATAACTCTGCAGTCAGAAAAATCTGGTATCGTTGGTCCAGTTCTTTTACAGCTTGGGATAATTAACCAATTACTTTACTCCCCAGGAGAAGAAGATTGGGCTGTGTGATTCCAACTACAGGGATTTCTAAGTCTCCATAGTGTAGCAGGTCAGTGCCTCCTTGTTGGAGCCTAAATAGCAGCCACAGTGATAACACTGATAGGGTTACTCGATAGAACTGGATGGAAAGAGATGATCTTGCCTCACCTTCTTGGGCTTTTTCTTACTATTGACTTGAAAATTTACTTCCATCATGAATTAATTTGTCTGTGGATTTGCTCATCCTTCCCACTTATTTTTAATGTTTTTTAAAATTGTGTTAAACTATATAGAGCTTAAAATTTACTGTCATAACCATTACTAGGTGTACACTTCAGTGTCATTAAATGCATTCATAGTGTTGTGCAACCAGCACCACCATCGATTGCCAGAACTTTCATTTTCCCAAGCTGAAACTATACACCCATGAAACACTAACTCCTCCCCACCCCCTTCCAGCCTGTGGACCTCATCATTCCATTTTCTGTCTCTTGAAATTTGCTTTCATGCAAACAGTCATAGAAGAGTACTTGAAAAATTCACAAGGAGCAGGCATTTGGCTTAGTGCTTGAGCTACCAGTGAGGGTACCCTTATCCCAGTTGGAGTACCTGGTTCTCTACCCAGCTTAGTCTCCTGACTCCAGCTTCATGCTAATGTAGACCCTGAAAAGTAATAGTGGTGGCACAAGTGATTGGATTCTTGCCACACACATGGGAGACCTGGATTGAGTTCCAAATTCTGGTGTTGGCCTGGCTGAGCCCTGACTGTTCACCCTGGGGAGTGAACCAGCTCTTTTTCTTTACCTGTCTCTCTCTGTCTCTGCCTCTCAAATAAACGTTAGAAATGTATTAAAATGTATTAAAAGTTCACTTGAACATAGAATTAAATGACAAGTTTATTTTGGTATGAAAAATCTTTGAAATACATCCGTATGTGTAGTGTTCAAATTGAAGTTCACAGAAAAGGTAGATTATGAAAAAAAACCTATGCATGGATTTTAGAAGTTTTTGCACTAAAGTAAACATCGTTTAATTCCATTTTCCTGAACTTTCTTAGTATAAACTATGTCATTTTGTGGCTGACTTATTTCCCTAGCATAATGTCTTTGAGGTTCACCCATGCTGCAGTGTGTGTCAGAATTTCCTTCATTCTTATTTCCACTCATTTAACAAAGTCTGTATATTGCTGTGGTTAAGTGCTTATGCTTGGAAGCCAGAGTGCTGGGCTGGAGACCTCTTCTGCCATTTACTAGCTATTTGACCTTGAGCAAGTTACATGGACCTAATTCCTTCTCTGTAAAACAGATATTATAATAGCAGTGACTTCCAAAATTTGCTGACCGATTGAATAAGTGTGTGCAAGAGACATGGAGCAGGGCCTAAAACAGAAAAAGTTAAATGAACATTATTATTACTTATTGAGGTATGACACAAACATTTAAGGATAAAATTAAAAGTTGAACATGAATACTACCCTCAGGAAACTTATAGATTGAGGAAGAGAATACACTGTGTTTAGAAATAGCAATGGCGCAGGAGGCTGGCGCTGTGGTGTAGTGGATTAAGCTTTCACCTCCATATAGGTGCTGGTTCGAGTCCCGGCTGCTCATCTTCTGATCCAGCTCTCTGCTATGGCCTGGGAAAGCAGTAGAAGATGGTTCAAGTGTTTGGGTCCCTACACCCACATGGGAGACCCAGAAGCTCTTGGCTCTTGGTTTTGGATCAGCTCAGCTCTGACCGTTGCAGCCATTTGGGGAGTAAACCAGCTGATGGAAGACATCTCTTTCTGTCTTTCCCTCTCTTTGTCTATAACTCTACAACTCAAATAAATAAATAAATATTTTTTAAAAAAAGTAATAGCTATGATGCAAAGGAGAAATTGCTAAGAAACAGAAGATGTATGTATGTAGGAAGCACAGTCATACTTTAGGGAGGGTGTGTCACTTCACCTTTTACAATAGGTAAGCTTCATTTAAAAACTGACTTTGGAGCTTTTAAGAAAAAGATGAATAAGGGGAAGGTTTTGAGTTGAAGAAGTATGTGAAATAAGGAAAAAAACACATATATGGATCTCCATCCCCATTTCCTGGCATAGAGCTGTAGATGGGTGTTCTAGGGTAATCTTTCCCAGTATTTTCTTTATGACCCTTTTTTCTGACACTGAGCCCTGAAAATCTTTGTGATTTTCTGAGTGATGGAAGCATCTAACTCAAAACTCCTCAATCCGCTGGAATTCCCCAGGTGATAGGAGCATCTGTTCTAATGAGGTGAATCCTGGTGGGCTCCTGGCAGCCTCAGGATGAGGGCTAGTTTCCAGGGAAGCCAATAATGGGATTAGAAGGTGGAAACTTTAAGTTGCACTTTCACCCCACCTCCTGACCAGCAGGCAGGGGAGAGGGCTGGGAGATTGGCTGAATCACTGATGGCCAAGGCTGTGCTCCAACCTGCTTCCTGCAAGGAAGCCTCTGCATGAACCTGGAGGGTTGCTGAACACGTGGAAGTTCCTCCTGGGTGGCACCCTTGGAGTGGGTTTGGAAATTCTGTGCCTCTTCTCCTTTATCACCAGGTGATGCATCTGCACCTTTGTAATAGCCTTTGCAATGAACCAGAAGACATCAATGTTTCCATGAGTTCTGTGAAACATCCAGCAAATTAATTGAACCCAAGGAAAGGATCATGGAAATTCTGATTTACAACTGATTGATCAGAACTATATAGGACAATATATTACTTGGGATTGGAGTGTAAAATGGGGCACAGTCCTATGGGAATGAGCCTTCAATCTGTAGGCTTATCTTTGACTTCAAGCAATGTCAAAATTGAATTGAATTATAGGATGCCTATTTGCTGTCCACCAGAGAACTGGGAAATCCCACAGATGTTTTGGTAACTAGAGGTGAAGTGTTCTGTGTTGAATGTGAAGGTAAGAAGAAAAATGATTTTTTTTGGAAGAGTGGCAGGAACATAAAGCATCATGGTAAGAAAGCTTGAAATCAGTAAGGGTCCTGGCATGAATCAGTACACTCCGACAGGCTAATTAAGGAAAGTTCAATTTTGTGCACCGGTGGGCAGGGTTAAGGGAAGTCAGTATCACTCCTGAGCCTGAGGGAGTCATTCCTGGATGCTTATAGCTCCAGAGAGAGGAGCTGGAGGGAGAGTTCTGCCTGCTGGTCCATAGGTTTCTGTTGACAGTGGCATCTCCAGTGGCACCTGGGTCTACAGTCCACTCCCACACATTCCTTATGCAGTCTGCAGTATGAACAGATGCCATCTCTAATCTCTGTGTAGAAACTCAGCCCTCCCCATTGGGGGACTTCTTGTGTTTCTCCATCTCAACCAGCTCTTGTTATGACCCTGGAGACAATGCAGGGTGTTGGCAGTAGGAAGACTGGTTCCTCAGGAGAATCAATACTGCCTGTAAGGTCCTTGTCTTGTGTAAGTCAGTAACTTTCTTTTATGCAGGGTAAGCCATGTCTACCAGAAGGTGGGAATAAGGGCTACTGCCACTGACAACAAGCGTTCAGAGGATTTGCAGGTTCCAAGTTCTAGAGTCTTCCGATTCATCTGCCCAAATGTCCCCATGTTATATCACAGGATTTCGCTTCTTTATTATCAGTGGCTTTTTTAAAAAAGATTTGTTTTATTTATTTGAAAGACAGAGTTACAGAGAGAGGTAGAAACAAACCGAGAGGTCTTCCATCCACTGGTTCACTCCCAGAATGGCCTCAACGGCCAGAGCTGAGCTGATCTGAAGCCAGGAGCCAGGAACTTCTTCGGGTCTCCCACGTGGGTGCAGGGGCCCAAAGACTTGGGCCATCCTCTACTGCTTTCCCAAGTCATAGCAGAGAGCTGGATTGGAAGAGGAGCAGCTGGGAGTAGAACAGGTGCCCATATGGGATGTCGGCTCTTCAGGCCAGGGCTTTAACCCACTGCGCCACAGTGCCGGCCCCTTATCAGTAGCTTTAACATAGGACCCATGCCAAATTTTAAAAATACTTATTTATTTATTTATTTGAAAAGTAGACTGAAAGAGAGAAAGAAGAGGGAGAGGGAGCAAAAGCAGGGAGGAGAAGAGAGGAGAGGAGAGGAGAGGAGGGGAGAGGAGGGGAGAGGAGAGAGAGAGAGAGAGAGAGAGAGAGAGAAATGGGATTCTTCCATCTTCTGGTTTACTCCCTAAATGGCCACAAAATCCAGGGCTGGACCAAGTAGAAGCCAGGGGCAAAGAGCCAGGAACTCCATCCTGGTTTCCCATGTGGATAACAGGTGCCCAAGCACTTCAACCATTTTCTATTGCTTTCCAAGGCCATTAGCAGGGAATTAAATTAGAAGTAGAATAGTTAGGAGTTGAACTAGTGCTCCAATATGGGATGCCAACATCACAATCTGCCAAATTTTGATTGTTTTATTGCCACTGTGACTTTGCTCAGCCATATATGCCCAGAGATGAGGGGCCCCTTCAGGGCTCTAGTAGAGTCTTCTTGATTTTCCACCCAAGCACTAAGCTGGAAATGGAAGGACTTCAATATATCCTCTCCTCTGTCTCCTCTGTCTCCTCTGTGTACTCTGGCTGACCAGAGCCATATCTTCTGATCCCACAGTTGCAGAATCACTATTGTCATTACAGTCTGAAGCTGCTTAATCGCTGTCTGTCCTGTGCTACCCTGAGTGCTAATTTGAGTAGTCTTCATGCTACTATAAGGCAGATGACCAGTGCTGATTTTCCTTTTGCCTCTGCTCCTCCAGTTTATTGTCTGTACCACAATTGAAGGTTGGTTTCTCAGAGCCATTCCCTGTATCCATTACTGTATCAGCCTGGGTTCCAGAGAGAACAGATGGGTACAAATTACTCCAACAGTGTAGTGGAAGAGAGATGAATTAAAGGATTGTCTACAAAAGTGTGGATGAGCTTTTGGCAAACCGCTAAGAGATGGCTAGTATCCTGGGTCTTATCTAAAGGACTAAAAGAGGGATTGGTTATTAAAAGTTGAATAGAGAGAGCTGTATGGACAAGGCTCCTTGAGAGCACCTGTGGCTTTTAGTAGAGGGACATATATAACCCTGTTCTAGCTTTCCTCCAGCTTGCAAATCTCTTGCTTGTGTTTTACAACAGTTAAACCCGGCTAGAAGCCAGAGAATAAGCCAGCCCTAACAGGCTAGCTTCTTAATCCACAAAGAAGGTAAATAATAAATTGGGAAACAGTACACAAAAGTGCAAAGTGAAATTATTTGGAATAGCAAAGAAATCCAGTTTGAATTGCAAATAATTAAGTGAAAAGAGTAGAGGAAGTTTTTTGATTTTTATTATTCTTTTAATTTTAATTAATGTATATAAATTTCATGTATTTCCTGTGTGCAAATTCAGGAACATAGTTAAGGTTGGAAAAATAATTTGGGACTAACCCATAGAGTATACTTAGTACCAAAAGCTTATGCTCCCGCTTTCTGCCATTTGGTGGCAATGGATATGGAAGGCTTCTGAAATAATATAATTAGAGATATGCCTTTAGTAGATTAATGTAGAAACACTGGAGATGGGAACGTAGTGTATAGACCAGGTGTGAGCCATCACTGGAAGTTACGATAGTACTCTAGGGAAGAGTTGGTGGGGGCCTAATCAAGGATAGATAATAGGAAATATATGTAAAGGCAGAATTCACTGGCATGAAACACTTATTGGTTGTAAATGGCAATAAGAGAGAAAGAGTCAAGATACCTTTGATGTAGTCTCAAAAAAAAAAAAAAGACAGAGCTCGGGAACTTGTCTGGTTCACTCAGTGTGCTGACTAAGTTGGCTGTTAGCATGCTCATTAGGAAGAAAACTGAAGTCTTTACTAGACAAAGTTAACACAGTTTGATGGGAAATTTCTACCAGCGTAATTTGATTTTCCTATCACATTATTAAGATATTAAAGAAAATGATTAATAATAGAGAATCCTATAATGTGAAAGAAATCTCAGCTTAGAGGAAGCATTCAAGCAATGATATTAATCCCTTGATTCAGAGATAACATCTTTTCTAGAACTGAGTGAACATATTCGAACATGGGCTATTAATGTTTGACACAGCAATTGGAAACACTTGCACCCTATACCCTGAATACACGTTGAATATACAATAGGCTCTGGACATTTTTCTAAACTAGAAGGTCCATATGTTCACTGACATTTACTGGGTCTCTGCCTAGGTCGTTCAGTTTTGAAAGTTAATGGACCTTTGAGAGCAAAACTTCCTTCTTTTTCTACATTGTTGGTGTTGAGAAATAACAA
The DNA here is from genome assembly GCF_964237555.1 of Oryctolagus cuniculus. NCBI lineage: Eukaryota > Metazoa > Chordata > Mammalia > Lagomorpha > Leporidae > Oryctolagus > Oryctolagus cuniculus. The sequence goes on from NC_091432.1 coordinate 120,577,175, forward strand.
TAGCAATGACAGCAACACTAAAGATAAAGATTAGTTAATGCCTATTGCCAGGTCCTGTGCTAAGACTTTTTTGTTTAATCTTCATACATCACTATAATAAAGGTGCTACTGTTAGCCTGATATTATGCATGAAGAAATCAAGGCACAGAAAAGTTTATTAAACACTGAGAGTCACACAGAAAGCAAGAGGGAAACTTAATTAGCAGTCCAAGAGCTTTACTTTATGCTACCTGCAGGGCTTCCCTGGAGATACAGGGGTGAGACCACAGAGGACTGAATGTCAAGAATTAGGACCTTAGCTAGAGGGGTACAGTTCATTGACGGAGGAAGCCGGGGAAAGATGTACTCTGGTGAGTCTCCTTCCCTCTGCACCTACTTCCAATTCCTCTCATTGGCTGAACCCAATCAAGAGCTCGAAAGGCAGGGCCATGATTGATCTGTTGGTCCAGGCCCTGCAAGTTGATCTTTTGTAGAACAAAGCATCTCAGGCTACACCTAAGCCTTCCTGGACTTCGATGGGTTTCTGGAAAAAGTTTGATCTTTTGATTCCCTTTCCCTCAACACCACAGCTCTGCCACTCTCTTTAAACCATGGAGACCCAGAGGTGAAACTCAGCAGTTCTGCCAGTTCTTCTAAAGAATCTACTCCTGCAAAAGCTTTAGGGGACAAGATAAAAATAAACTTCCTGTTAGATAAATCCATTTTCTTACGTCTCTGCTGTGACTCAGCCCCTTAGTTCCCAAGGTGCCCCTCCTTCAATGTTCGCTTGTTCTTTTATTCACTGCAGTCTAGTTTTCTCTGGCTCCAAGGGTGGAATTCACACTGCTGCAAGAAGGTCAATACTTCATCTGGTGTCATGATCCATTTTCTTTAGAATTCCATTTTCCTGCTACTTATGGCATATAGCTTCAAGTATGTGTGTGTGCATGTGTGTGTATATGCTGGTGTTTAATATTTCCACCTAAAGAGAAATGGCTGAGCAGAAGTATCATTTAATGGATGTAGAAATATTCATTGTCCACATATATACCTCAATCTTGGACAGACAGCACAGAATAATAGAATATGGGATTTAGGGTGAAACAACACTGGTTTCGATCCTAACCCAACCACTCACTAGGTTTTATCACATAGAGCAAGTTACTTAAACTCTAGCAGATCATAATTCATACTTCACTTAGTATTGCCAGAAAATTCTCCATCAGTCTCTTATATTTCTGTATGTTCTTGCAGAGATATTGACTGCCTTTGTACTAGGGTTTTTTTTAAAGGCTCTTTTAATAGCAAACATCTCTCTAGGAAGAAGGGTTGGATTGTTGCTGTCCAGTATTACAACGTCTCCTTTGAAGAGAAGGATAGACATACTTCATACTCTTATAAAAAGCTTGGGTTCCCTAAAATTACAGTCACCGTCTTATAAGGTAGCATATTGCATGTTCAGGAGTTGTCTTGATGGAACAGGGGTTATGGAAACTGGATAAATGAACTAAATGAGATAAATGTTGTTCCTCTTGCCAGGGCTATGGCTGTGGGTAATAGTCCCTGAACCAGGAATTTCATGTCTCCTGCCACCATCCATGAGGCCATGGCAGGCTAACTTGCAAGGTAAAGTATCTCCCATATGTCTCAGTTCTTGATGCCCAGCAGCTAGGAATGTCGTGCAGGACTATAGCAGAGACAGTGCTGGATGAGGAGTCAGCATAGTTGGCTATAGTACTAGCAGTATGACCTTGGACAGGTTACAGAAGCTTGCTAAACTCCAGCTTCCTTGCCATGAATGTAGGGATAATAAAGTATACATTACCAGCCTCAGAGTATTTCTGTGAGAATAAAATACAACAATGGCTTTGTGTTAGTATATTAGTAATGAAGATATTTTGTTAACTGAAAATAGTAGCCTTCCTACTATACTTTTCAAGGGAGCATACCCTTTCTAGGGTAGATTTTGGGAAGAACCACACTGTTTTGTGGGCACTAATAGCTAAGGAAACTTACCATTATTGCATTTGATTTGCTTCCTATTAAATTTAATGATGATGTCCAATTAATTCCATGCCCATTACAAGTTTGAAGAATGATTTTGAAGAATAAATACAAGTGAATTGCATAGGACACTTCGAAATGAGCACAGAAATTTTTTTTCATTTAAGTCCTTATGTTTTCTAATGAGAAAGTCGCATGAGTATATTTCAGCCTATAAGAGTAGCAAGTCACCATACTCAGGATCAAGAGAAATGTCGATTGCTTAAATGCTCAGAACACATCCATTTTTGAGTGAAGGTGAGCTGCATGGAGATTCACATTGATCCAGTCACTTACTAAGGAATGATTCTAGAGAAGTATTTTTTTTCTAATAAAACAGGTGTAGAACTGGGTGAAAGGTTAATTCTACACATGGAGAAAATAATTGGGAGAGTATGTGTGATCAAACATCATCTCCACTCACCAGGTTAATTCTACTATGTGTAGATACGACCGCAAGTTAATTAACTAAAGAGCAGTTTTATGTCCCCTAGAGCCAAAAAGAGAGTGTCTGTTTTCCTTTCCTATCTAGGACCGATAATAACATTAGTTTGTAGCCTCTTGTTTTTGTGTGAACTCATGCATTACATTGCTCTCTATTTATTTGATCTATATTTTGTTCACACAGATTAAATTTCTTGATTCCACAGATTATACTTTGTATTTTGCTTATAACTCCTCAAATGACTCGTACAACAGTGGGAATATCAGAGGGCATTGTGCAGTGGAAGTGATAGTTTAAAAGAAAAACTGCCAGGAAAACAGAAGCTCTTCTGAAGCTCCGATGGGAGAACTGCTATGAACTACGCTAGAGAAGATACTAGAGAAACACAAAGGAATCAGAGTGATTGCAGAGTGTTGGCTCTGGCTCCAGTCTAAATTGAGTAATTGCATCCTGTCTACTGTAGACCCCCTGCAGTTGCAATCAGATATGGTACTCAGCTTCAGTTCTGTTCTAATGGCTGTGCTCTTATACACAGAGACTGCATGTGAGGATTGGGGGAAAGGCCTGGGCAGCTTAGTAATGATGATAAGAGTCTCCATGTTTCCCTGAAGCTCCCTCCAACCCCACCCTTGGATGACATGTCTCAACTCCTCACCCTTACCTTCAGAGATGTAGACTGCTCCATCCCTTAAAGAGAGGGAATAAAAACAAGGGTGAACGTTGTTGGAGAAACCCAATTCTTGGTTAAACAATCTTCCTTACTTGGAAGAAAAGATAGTGCAATGCTCTGATGAACCACGAGCCACATCGACAGGTTTTTGAAAGTCAGGACCTCCCACCGATTGACTTTTGCCTAAATTATTTAGACACTGTATCCAGTTCTGGTCACAATGTTGCTCTGAAAGAGATGGAAGTGAGGAGGTGGAGAGCTGGACTCTCCCACCCGCGTATTATCCCCCATTACACTTAGGTCCATTAAGAACATGCTCCTCAAAGATTTCCTCTTCTTGGCCCATAATGAAGTCAAATTGACTGTGATTGCCATCAATAATTAATGAGTCCAATGGCTGTCTGCATCTCCAGGCCATTTGGCAGATGGCACTGTCGATTTACTACTGTGCCTGCCATTCTGGAAGCTTCTCAAAGTGGTTTATGTTGTGAAATCTATTTACAAAAGGCTTTGCACTTCAGGCTTTCTCTGGATTTTGACATTCTCTGTGTTACTTTTTCTTCCTGTGACTATGGCAGAGAGGAATAACCAAGTTATATTGTCAGAGTTCATTTTCCCCCCTCTAGTGCAAGGTGAATAAAACAAGAAAACATATATGTATTTATAGCCAATGTGAAAACACACTGGTTAAGATAAATGGCATTGTAGGAAGGTATGAAGCACCCAGTGACCCAATATCAAGAAGAAAGATTTATTTTGAAGGTTGAGACATGTCCATGGAACAGTATTCACCAAACTTTGAAAGCTTATAAGCTTAAAAACATTCTTTTTGGAATTCAAGCCAAGATAAATGTCGCGGGTATTAGTGAGAGCTGAGCGAGTCCAGGTAAAAGTTTGAAATAAAAATAATACACCAGGAGTAGTATACACATGATATTAGATGGCCTAGGGGAAAATGTTCACCACATTTTTTATCATCACCAAGACTGGGATTCTGTCAGAAGAATTTGTTGAACTTTCTTTACATTAATTCAGTGTTAGAAAAAGATTTTACTGGGCAGCGACCCAATGCAATGCACCAAACATGAAGCCATGCCAAACAAAACTATCCCTGAATATACAAGAAAGTCCTAGGATAAATTCCAGGTCCGTATTACAAACTGGTACTCCCTTTTCAGAAAATTAGTAATTGTGAAATCCCACATATATCAGAATATATTACCTGAGATTCTCTTGTTTGGAATTGTTCTTCTGGTTAAAAAATGTTGGTCTGGGGGCTAACATGGCTCCTTAGCAAATGAGCACGTTTTTGTTTGGTCACATTAAAAAGTATCTCGCATGGGTAGAGTTCCAGAAAAAAACATGACCAAGGATGGGATTTTCTCTGTGTAGATCCTATCTCAGGAACAGGGAAATCCTGGAGTCCAAAAAATTTGTTTGTCTTCAGAGCCCTTGCTTAACTTATTCTAAAGCTACCTTCCCATGAAGTAATTGAACTAAACTTCAAGTCATGGCTTCAAGGGAAATCTACTTTATAACCACAGTCTTATATTGCAGTTGCATCTGACTCAGCCCACAATGTCTGGGAAGTTTTAAATGTATAAACTTTCTCTTAAGAAGAATTTTGTTGTATACTTTTATTGAAGTCGACACCCTCAGTATACCTCAAAAAACATAGGACTGATCCCAGATAAGCCATGGAAGCCTTCTCCGAAAAATAATGGGACCAAGATGATTGGATTGTGAGGGTCGTCATCTTTTACTAATAAAAGTATGAAAACGAGTATGAAGGAGTGTTCCTTATTCTTTTTAGGAAGTTTGGGAGTTTGGTAATTGGTGAGTTGATGTTTGATGAAAACTGTATCTTTCAGAAGAGTAATTGGCATATCAAAATATAATTTTTGTATAGAAAGTCATTTTTTTCATACATTTTGCCTCTACCTTTTCCACTACTAGGTGCCAGCTTCTATCCAGGTTATATACATCTTTTGTATAACTCCACTGAGTTCTTTCAGTGTTGGTGAGAACAACAGGCTACAACCTGTTGTAGCAAGTCTCCTTCAGGGACTGGTAGAAATTAGTGACCTTCAGACCTTAGCTATCAGATGATTGAGAGAAGATATTATTAAGAGAGTCTCAGGAATTATAGGTGTGGATACCCCCTCTTCTTCTGCCTTTGACATATGGTAGCCCACTTTTATACTCATTAATATGAAATCCCAAACTAAATTTTCTGCAAGGAGAGATTAACTTGTCAGTATTTGAGATTGAAGGCTTCGGTATTTAGGTATACAATTCTAGAAATAAAATAATCCATATGCTTATTGGTCTGTATTTAAAGTTTAACTTTTTTATTAATTAATTTATTTGAGAGGCAGTTATGGACAGAGAGAGGGAGAGACAGAGAGAGAGGTCTTCCGTCTACTGATTCACTCCCCAAATGGCTGTAATAGATGTCACTGGTCTGATCCGTAGCCAGGAACCAGGAGCTTCTTCCAGGTCTCCCACATGCATGCAGGGGCCATCCTCCATCAACAGGGAGCTAGATCACAAGTGGAGAAGCCAAGACTCGAAATGGTGCCCATATGGCATGCCAGCATTGTGGGTGGCGCTTAACCCATTACATCACAACACAAACTACCACTCATCATCTTAGAAGAATTATAAAATATTAGGATGATGGAACTGCAGTGGCCTATGTAGAGGTGTTTCTGGCCATTATAATCTTTTCTTTTAAATTACATTGTATGTTTTCTTTGAGTTACGAAAGTATTACTTTTTTTTAAACTTTTTTTTTTTTTGACAGGCAGAGTGGACAGTGAGAGAGAGAGACAGAGAGAAAGGTCTTCCTTTGCCATTGGTTCACCCTCCAATGGCCGCCGCAGCCGGCGCGCTGTGGCCGGCGCACCGCACTGATCCAATGGCAGGAGCCAGGTGCTTCTCCTGGTCTCCCATGGGGTGCAGGGCCCAAGCACTTGGGCCATCCTCCACTGCACTCCCTGGCCACAGCAGAGAGCTGGCCTGGAAGAGGGGCAACCGGGACAGAATCCGGCGCCCCGACCGGGACTAGAACCCGGTGTGCTGGCGCCACAAGTCGGAAGATTAGCCTATTGAGTTGCGGTGCTGGCCCTTTTTTAAAACTTTTATTTAGTGAATACAAACTTCCAAAGTACAGCTTATGGATTACAATGGCTCCATCCCCCCATAACTTCCCTCCCACCCACACCACTCCCATCTCCCGCTCCCTCTCCCATTCCAATCACATCAAGATTCATTTTCAATTATCTTTATATACAGAAGATCGGTTTAGTATATATTAAGTAAAGATTTCATCAGTTTGCACCCACACAGAACACAAAGTGAAAAATACTGTTTCAGTACTAGTTCTAGCATTAATTCACATTGAACAACACATTAAGGACAGAGATACTACATGAGGAGTAAGTGCACAGTGACTCCTGTTGTTGACTTAACAAATTGACACTCCTGTTTATGGCATCAGTAATCTCCCTATGCTCCAGTCATGAGTTTCCAAGGCTATGGAAGCCTTTTGAGTTCGCCAACTTTGATCTTATTTAGACAACGTCATAGTCAAAGTGGAAGTTCTCTCCTCCTTTCAGAGAAAGGTACCTCCTTCTTTGATGGCCCGGTGTTTCTACTGGGATCTCACTTGCAGAGATATTTCATTTAGGTCCTTTTTTTTTTTTTTTTTCCAGAGTGTCTTGGCTTTCCATGCCTAAAATACTCTCATGGGCTCTTCAGCCAGATCTGAATGCCTTAAGGGCTGATTCTGAGGCCAGATTGCTTTTTAGGACATCTGCCATTCTATGCGTCTGCTGTGTATCCTGCTTCCCATGTTGGATCATTCTCTCTCTTTTTTATTCTATCAGTTAGTATTAGCAGACACTAGTCTTGTTTGTGTGATCCCTTTGACTCTTAGACCTATCAGTGTGATCAATTGTGAACTGAAATTGATCACTGGGACTAGTGAGATGGCATTGGTACATGCAACCTTGATGGGATTGTATTGGAATCCCCTGGCATGTTTCTAACTCCACCATTTGGGGCAAGTCAGCTTGAGCATGTCCCCAATTGCACATCTCCTCCCTCTCTTATTCCCACTCTTATATTTAACAGAGATCACTTTTCAGTTAACTTTAAACACCTGAGTAATTGTGTGTTAATTACAGAGTTCAATCAATAGTATTAAGTAGAACAAAAAAATACTAAAAGGGATAAAGTATTAAATTGTACATCAACGGTCGGGACAAGGGTTGATCAAGTCACTGTTTCTCATAGTGTCCATTTTGCTTCAACAGGTTTCCTTTTTGGTGCTCGGTTAGCTGTCACCAATCAGGGAGAACATATGATATTTGTCATTGTTGAAAACTTCTAAAAGACAAACATATTAATATGAACTGCAACCTCATTATCTAGAAATAACTAAAATCAGTATTTTAGTCTAATGTTTGAGATATTCACACTAGTTTTTTGATAAACAACGAATCTTCATAAAATCTGTGAAAAATGCATATTGTGAAAAAAGTCTATGAATGGGTTTCAAAATTTTTGCACCCAAATAAACTGATCTTTTAATTCTATTATTCATGACTCTTTCAAAGTACCTTTGCATACATATGCAGCACAAATAATTGGATTCAAACCACAGAGTCAATTTTTAATCTTGCTTTTAAAACAATAATATAGCAAGAACATTTTGTCAGGTTATTCAATCTCATTAACAAAGTAATTTTGAAGTGATGCATGGGAAGTATTTCATTGTAGGGCAGCAATATGTTTTATTTAGTCCCAGTCACTTTGAGAAGTGGAAAAATGGCTATTGTTGGAGTAGAACAGTTAGGAGAGCCTCAGAGGTTGTGAGAATGATGGGGATTCAACTCAGTATATTAACTGCTTACCATGCGTAAGGCCATCTGTTGATTCTGGGACCACAGCATGTGAAACGCACATCTTGTCCTCAAACTGGATTCCACATGTGAGGATAACCACCGCCCAAAGTGACTATTACTTAACTCACTGAATTCTTGATCTTATATTTAAGTTAGAAATTATGAATCTAGAAAATTGGCAGTTTGTAGTTTATATTAACTTTTGATCTTCACAAATGCAAAGTAAGTAAATAGAGTAGCTAAGTAGAGTTTTTGATGTCCATTCTATAGGTTTGGATCACAGAGTTTATTTGCAATGATATACTAAGCAACTCCGTGACAGAACCAGTTTTCTCTGTCCTATTCCAGTTTTTTCTCTGTCCTTTGGTGTCTCAGAGCCCTGTGCTCTTTGCTATCCCCAGTACCCTCTCCCCAACAAGAAGCCTTTTTTGTCCCTAATGTCCCTAACCCTAATTTTTACTGGTCTTTCATCATGTGTTGCCTCTGGCTAATGGGTTACTATGAGAAGGAAAAGCTCATCTCCTATTTCCTTTGGTCTTCATTCATCACTACCTCACTATGTCCTCTGGGTGTTGCTCTACTTGAGAATTAATAGTACCTAGGATCTTGTAATAGACTTCAGATATCCAAAAGGAACAGAGAGGGAGGCTGTGAAGGGAAATCTGTCAGAGAAGGAGGGAAGGGAAGAGAAAGGATGGGGCAATGGGAGAAGAGGAAAGAGACCCTGGGAACTGAGGCACCAAATGAAGAGAAATAAAAGTATTGAGGAAGAGACAGAAGAAGGGGTAGATTTGCAGGGAAAGAGTGAAGTGCCTGAAAAAGAGAAATAATAAGAGAGAGGAACAAGACACCTGAAAGCCAACTCAGCATTCTGAGCCTTGGGTTATTTTCTTTCTGTATTTTAATGGGCTTTGGCTGTTTTCTTTGTCTCTCACTGCATTAGTGGCACCATTCAGATGAGAAAGGAAAGTGTAATAGTCAATTTAGTGGGAAAAAAGAAACCACACACAGAGGGAAAAAATTACCAGATGCCAGCGCAAAAATGCACTCACCTTTGCATAAGGGCAGGGAGCTGACATAGCCCTCCTCAAAAAGGCAGGCAAAGCCCAGCAGGAGAGAGGCCTCCATGGGGAGCACCAAGGAAGGAGCCAGACTTGGGGAGGGGTCCCAGGGTAGGAGAGAAAGCTAAGCAGGGTGTGAGATTAGAGAGTTCCAACTACACTGGAGAATATTCAACTGCCTACTATTACTGGTGAGGCAGAGTGACCTCAGGATCCATCAGGGACAAGAGATGCCATAGAGCCAGAGTAGCCGGGGATCTGCCCAGAATGGCTTTCCGGTGTGCACTCTTGGAGATTGTCCCTGATTCCTCCTTCGTAACTGACTGTTTTAGTATCATCACCACCGTGTTTTTTCTCCCCACTGATAAAAACTTCCATTGTAGCTGAGTAATCTTATTTATCTTCAATATATATACTTCATGCCCAAGAGGACTCACAATGTGTATTGCCTGATGTTAATGTCTACTCTTAGAGATAAGTGAACAGAAAGAGAGCACAACCCCTAGTTTTATTTTTAGATATCATTACAATATATAGATACATGATATTAGTAATCCCACTGGTTTAATCTGTTATCAATGTATGCATGATGACAGCTCACATTTACAATGATGATGATGATGGCAGGCTATATTTCTCAGCTTTTAGAGCAGCCCAGAAGCTCTCCCAAGCAAGTTACAGACATTACTGTATTTACTTTTCACAATTATCCTGTGAGGTAGGTTCCATTGATATCTTCATTCATGGACACATAGGTGGAGTCCTGGAAATTCATTGACCCAGCTACTAAGCAAAATTGGATACTGTGAGAAGGCTTTCAGTAGAATGGTGACATGATCACATGTATTTGAAAAGGATCACTTCGGTGGCTATGTGTTCTGTAGAGCACAGGGCCAAGAAACCCAAGGTCATTTAGCAGGTAAGAACTGATGGTGTTTTGGACCAAGGTGGGGATGCTATAATTGGTGAAACATGGTCACATTCTCAGTAGTTTGATGGTAAACAAAATTCTGATAGATTAACTGTGAAATGTGACAGAAACAAAGAAGGCATGGATGAGGCTATGGCTTGGGCTTCAGTAAGCATGTGCAGTCATGAACTCAGGAATAACTGAGCAGAGTAGCTTTGTGGGGGAAGATACGGATTCTATGTCTGGACAGGTTAAGTTTGAGATGCAGGATGTGTGGTTAGATGTGGATGTTGTGTACAGACTGGTTATATCAGTTTTAGAGCCATCTACAAGAATATTATATTGAGAGCCATGATCTTGTATGAGATCATTCAGGGAATGAATGTAGCTAGAGAATAGGAGGGTGAAAATGCATGTCCTGGGACACTCAAATCCTTATGTGTTTTGAGGTTGGGAAACTGAGGAACTGGGAGAAGACACTGAGGAAAATCCACCTGTGAATAAAATGAAACCCAGATATGTTATTTTGAGTTTTGTGTGCCACATGAAGAAAGTATATCAAGGAAGAAGAAGGGATCAGTTTTATCCAATGCTGCCAATGCATCAAATAAATTGAAGACTGAAAATGAGAAGTTAGATTGAGCCACGTGCTCATCACTGTTCACCCTGACAAGAGCAGTTTTATTGGAGGTGGGCAGAGGATATGAATGCCAAATTGGAACAGCTTCAAGTAGCAATAGAAGAGAAATTGGAGACAATAAATATAGAAAACACTTCCAGGACTTTTCTTGTAAAGGAGTGTACAAAAAAGGATCAGTAGTTTGAGGGACTTGCATGTATTATTTCAAGTACTTTTTGCAGATGAAAAATTGCATTATGTTTGGATGTCAGTGGGGATGGTCTTGTAGTAGAGATGAAACCAGGAAAGATGCATGAGAAAGAATGGAGAGAATTTCCACAGACACCTTAGGCTAGGGCGAGGTGATGAGTAGAACAGGGTGCTCTGCCCTGTTCACCAAAGATGAACATAAAGGAAGGCACAATAAGGGTTCAGATGGGAATAGATGCAAGTTTATGAGCATTCTCCAATAGCCCTCAGAGAAATAGGAGGCACAGTTATCATGTTACTGAAAGCTCAGTTCCTCTCCCTGGTGCATTGTAGTCAAACTTTCAACAGTAAAACATAAAGAAAAGATTCAAAAATGTGCACGAGATTACCTTGAGAGGTTCTTCAATTAGACTCACAGCTGACTTCTCATCAGAAACTCTACAGGCTGGAAGAGAATGATGAGACATAGTCCAGGTCTTAAGAGAAAAAAACTGTCTGCTCAGAATACTGTACCCTGCAAAATTCTCATTTATGAATGAAGGTGAAATAAAGACTTTCTATGACAAATATAAATTGAAAGAATTTGTCACCACTCATCCAGGCTTACAAAAGATGCTTAAGGTTCTGCTTCACATGGAAACACAGAAAGATAGCTATCATTATGAAAGAATGTGAAGGCAAAAAAATCCCCCAGTAAAAGTACAAAAGAAAGCCAAAGAAAGCAAAAAGGAATATTGAAAGAATATTTATGGAAAAATGGCAGGGCCAAGTCATTACTTATCAATAGTCACATTGAATGTAAATGGCCTCAACTTTCCAGGTAAAGATACAGACTTGTTGAGTAGATTCAAAAACAAGACCCTCTATTTGCTGCCTACAGGAAACACTGATGATTGTTTATAGCCCTTGTTGCTTCTTTGAGCAACAGTATTTTATTTATTTATTTATTTTTTGTTCAAACTATTTGTTGAACTCTTTTATTTAATGTAGGGTTAAGTAAACTGAAGATTTTTGTAAAAATTAAGAGTGGGAATGGGAGAGGGAGGAGGAAGAAAGGTTGAAGTGTGGATGGGAGGAAGGGTAGGGTGGGAAGTATTACTATATTCTTAAATCTGTGAATACATGAAACTTGTATAACTTAAATAAACTAAAATAATAAGGAAGAGGAAGGAGTTGGAGGTTTGAGAAGAGAAGCTACAAAAAGTTAACTTTTTTTCTATTATTTTTATTTTCGATGTGTTGTTCTCCTGGTATACTCTTATCAAAGCATTCTCAGTACTTCACTTATGCGACTTGATGTATGTGCTCCTCCCAGCCCCCCACTAAGTAGTTCTTCAATTGGGTGCCAATTGGGTGTCCTATAGTTCAATTTAACTCTGACACCATCTACCTGGAGTTGCAGTCAATACCATCCATTACAGGCTCATCTCGAAAGACTGCCCCAACTTCAGATGGCAATCTCAAGTTTGTGCCTGAGAATTTCTGACTGGCTGGCTGTAAATTAGGAGTTCCCACCATTCCCTTTGGATTCCATCATCTTGGATCAACTTCCATCATTTGCCAAAATGACTCACAAAACTCAACACTTTACTTGGGTTTACTATAAACAAATGACACAGATGAATAGCCAGATGGAAGAGATGCATAGATAAGTGGGAGTGGGTGGGAAGGGAGGCAGCATGGAGCTTCCCGTTCTGGACATAGCTCTTTCCTAGTATCTTCACAGGTGCCACAATCAGGAAGTTCTCAAAAACCTGCCCCTCTGGGTTTTCATGAAAATTTCATTCTATAGGCATGGTTGATTGAATTGATGGCCATTGATTATCAACTCAACCTTCATCTCCTCCCCCCTCTAGGAGAGAGGGAGTGCCAAAAGTTCCATCTCTCTAATCACATGGTTGGTTCCCTTAGCAACCAACCCCCAGCTGGAGCCCCCAGCCATCAGTTACCTCATTAGCACACAAAAAGACACTTATCACTTCAGAAATTCCAAGGGTTTTAGGAGCTGTGAGGCAGGAAGCAGGATGAAGACCAAAATATATATTTCTTATTATAAATCACAATATCACAGACATTATTTTACTGCATGAAACATACCATGGAAATGAAGCATAAAGTTCTCTGTTGAGTCAGATGCATTTGGATTCTTTTTCCCAATGGTAAGCATATGTAGTTGACATATTGTGTTGCCTTTCACTACATGCCACTGGCTTCTTATAGGGCCCAAGTGTGAAGCCTGTGGGTTTGATAGCATCACAGGAGGCCCCACAAAGATACTGCTGCAAAAATGCTCTTAGGGCATAAAGCCTTCAGGGTCTGGGTATAGAAATTGTTTAGCATTCCCTGGGACCTTGAGCTCTTTCCTTCCTTTCCCTTTCTGATTGTGGCTTGAATTGGGCATTTCCTAAATGAGATTCCTGTGGATTTCACAATGGTGTGTGTGAAGCACAGCTTAAACAAAGATGTAAAATGCTGTAGGGAGAAGGAAAAACTGAGAACCCAAATGCATTGCAAGGAGACTCTGCTGGGAGCAGTTGTTAAGGCATTTTAAAGAGCCACTTACTTTAATTGAGGGGCAACAGGATAATAATACTGTGTAATAATGGTGCACCTTTGTGTGAGACTCTTGGAGACCTCCATGTGAATGATGTAATGTGGCCCCACATCCATAGGAGAAAGAGTCAGGTATAGTTGTCTCATTTCTGCAAAACAAATGAAAGTGGGTCACAGACTGAGTATGCCACGTCCACAAATATTCTAAAAGAACCATTCCTCTGGACCCAGATGTAGTGGTTAAAGCATGAGTGATCAAGTAAAGACAATTGTTGTTGAGTGACCTTTCAGATAATTGAATCAGTACAGTAGTCAGCTATGCATAACATTTATCCCCAAATAGACTAGAAAAGTCAGTAGGTGTCAGAGATCAGGACACGTGGAGGGACATGGAATGAAGGAAACCATGGAATTTTAGGTAGGCAGTGGTAGACCTTTATGATGATCCAGGTCATGTCCAGTTAATTTCCTGGTTAGAACTTTTAAGTCTGTTTCTGAAGCACATTTTCCTTAGCTGTGGTCTCTAATATGTGGTCTATCAAAGAAAAAAAAAAACAGCTGACTAGGATTCCATACACAAATTGACAAAGGCAACTGGCTGGATGTGCTTAGTAGAGGGTGAGGGTGGGTAACTAGGTAGATAGATCCTAAAAGTTATCTTGGCCCAGCAGTTCTAAGCCAAGCTCTTCCCTGACAGGGTGAATTCATGACTATTTCAACAGCAAAATAGTTATTCTGGACAAGTGCTTCTCAAATATTAATCTCTGTCTGCATCACTTGGGGATTTTGTTAAAATGCAGATTCTGATTCAGTAAATCTGAGTAGACCCTAAGCTTGCACATTTTGAAGCATACAGGTGACCATAGTGCTGCCTGCTCAAGGGGCACACTGAGATGCAAGAGGAGGGGCTGTTGCTGAGGTCCCCTCCCCCTCCCCCCCCCCTTTTTTTTTATCACATTTACTCCCCTGCTGCTTGTTGGTTGTATTTCTTCTTCCCTTAGGATAATTCATCTACAGGAGATATTTTTAGCTACAAAGGTCCTCTTGATGAAGCACAAGTAAGAATATTTCTCTTTTCAGAGGAATTTCATGGCTAGGAGGGAGCAGATCCTCTGATGTAGATATGGAGCCATTTACCAGATGCCACCTCATGGTTATATATGACCTTGTATGATTTGAGCAAGACAACCTCTCTGGGCCTCAGGTCGCCCATGTAGGAGAATGAAATGAGCAATGTTTATCCCATTTACTTTATAGAGTGGTAGCAATCATGTTAGAGGGTGTGTGTGAAACTATTTCACAAAGTTGGAATGTGTTCTACAAAGCAATAGTAGCCATGCCATCCTCCTATGTAAGCTCAGTATTCAAAATCTAAACCCCTTCTTCAATGAAAGCACTTGGTATGCTGTCATGTGTGATACAATTGGGCACAACACGCTCTGAAATACTGGAGCATTGCCCTAGTTTGATTCATTCCTGCTGCTGGAGATGAGGCACTTCTCTCCACCCCAAGCCCTCCAATTCTGACCTCTGTACTGCAAGATCCCAATCCAGCATGACTCAGTCCCCACACTGCAGAGAGGACTGCATTGGTGTAGCCATCATTTTTGGGTCTTAGGACTAGTTAGATGTCTTATGCATGGGTTTTTCTAATTATCTCAAAATAGTAAGTATCATTCCCATTGCAAGAGAAGAGAATTTACATTACTAGTTCAAGGCCACACAGTTGATCTCCACTACTACAGAACTGCATGTCTCAGTATGTGTGACTTCAAAGCATTTGATTCTACTATGACAAGCTACTTGTCCAATCCTCTTGCCCTAGGATTGTCATAGTGTAGTTCTGGTGTTGAGGCTTGATTCTGTTAGCCTTGTACAAAGCAGAGGGCACTTGGGGAAAGGGGAGCCAGTTGCATCATGATGTGTGCCATACTTGGAGTTATTCCACTCCATGTCATGAAGCTGGATTTGGGAATAAAAGAGCAGGGATTTGGATTTTTACAGGGGAAGAAGTTATCAATGACAGGAGGAGAACATAAGGGATTGTGCTCAGCTGTCACTTGCAAAGGAAAGGAGAACCATCATCAGGCAGGGGGAGGTGACCTCCATTCATGTACTGAATAGGAAGAAACTGGAGAGCAATCCAAGAGGAAGGGTGTAGGGAAATGCATGGAAATAGGATTCCCCATGGAAGCCCGGGGCGGTCAGTGCTGCTCCAGGTATTTATCTTCCTAATAGTGGTTTCCATCCTTGTCATAATATCTGTATTTGTGAGTCACATTGCATTTGTCTTGCTCTCGCAGTCTTACTTTGTGGGATGATTTTTATTCCCAATAATTCTCAGAAGTGTTATTTCTATGATTTATCACCCTTTGGCATTTATCTCAGTCTCCCACTTTTACCTTTCCTTCAACCATGCTCTAACATTTTAGAGTTTGACTTTGTATTCTGTAAGAGGAGATTTATCTTCTTTTCATATTTATTTCAGCATTTGTCTTGTTCTCCCAACATGTTTCATTTTCAGAATTTATCTCCTTTATTTTGAAATTATGTCTTGGAATATAGTGTTTTTCTTTTCCCTGCTCGGTCTTTATTTGTTTTAATATTTTACACCTTCTCTGTGTTTTGCTGTTCATCCAGAGCCTCTGCCTTCAAAGGGGGCGTTCTCTTGGGTAGAAGATTCCCTGGCTGTTGGAAGCAGGGGAGTTCGGTGCAAGCTGCATTCTAATTCCTTGCACCTCGAATTTTCAATCCATACAAATGGGGGATATTAAAAGCCTACGAGATAAACTGTGATCTCTGCTTTGTCTCAGAATAGCTTTGCGAGTCGGCGTGAATGAATATTTAGTTGCGAGACAGGGAAGGGGACGTTCCTGCCGAGGATGCAGTCCGTTTTTCATTTTTCTTATCAGCTTGAGAGAGGGCAGGTCTTCTGGAGTCATGTTTCTGCAATTTTCTTTTTGACAGATCTGGACTGCTACAGCTTCCTCAGTGGTGACTTCAGCTATAACATCAGCATTTTTCGTAGCCTTTAACAAGCATGCAAATATCTGTGCCAGAATCACCTTTTTATCAAACATGATGATGATACTAATTATGGACATTAGCATTTGAAGAGCTACATGTATTGTTTACTAGGCACATCCACATGTCTTCTCATCTTCTCTCCTTTGATGCTCACAATCATCAGGTGAGTTGCTATTAGTATCCCATTTACTGGGGAGAAACTGAGACTCAACATTAACTGACAGCCAGTAAACAGCAGAGCCAGAATTTCAACGGACATCTTTTAATGCTCAGTTTTGTGTCTCCTTCAATATCATGGTGTAATGGCGTTTATTTTAATCTATAGTATTGGAGGTATTTTCACAAATTACTTCTCATTCCTTGGACTTAGATGGATATCCTGATCTGCATTCACTTAAGCTAATTTTTTTTCTTTATCTGCCCCTACTCAGACTCTCTCTGTCCATCCTACCAACTTTTGCTAATGCGCATGACCAGCAAGGAAGTTGGGTGGGGGATTATGGCTGATCTTGCCTTCTACTGTCCCTGATTTTCAATCTCTTTTCACATTCTTCCCTCTAGAAAAAAGTCCCATCTTTTCTCAATCCTTTAGCGTTCCTTGGCTGTTTTTAGAAAAGTTTCAAGAAGGAGACAGGTAGTAAAATGTCCCATTCTAAAAGCAGACTCCTGGGGCCGGCGTTGTCACATAGTGAATTAAGCTGCTGCATGCACTCATTTGGGAGACCTGGAGGAAGCTCCTGGCTCCTGGCTTCAGCCTGACCCAGCCCCAGCTTTTGTCATCTTGGGAGTGAGTCAGTGGATGGAGGACCTCTCTTTGTCCTGCCCACCTACCATGTAAATCTGCTTTTCAAATAAATAAAATAAATCTTAAAATAAAAGCAGACTCCTTCCTTCCTTCTGGTCATCAACTCAAAAAAGTGCAGCCTGATTTTATGGGAACAGTAGCTTCCCAGCCCTGGTTTCCCTTTGGTCCTCTGCCTTTAAGGTTCCTCCAGGCTGGAAGCTGACCTTTCATAGGGGTTGAGACTGTACTAGAGAACTGCTGATGTTTACTATATATCAAACTGCTGCCCTGGTATCCCTGAGCAATGGAGAGAAAACTGTGTGTGGTGATCAGCCAGGACTATCCTGAGCACATTTTAGTTCTCGACCCAATTGTGGGAACAGCTGTGTAGGGGAGCCCCATCATCACACAGACTGGGGCCGTGTTGCTCCAACTCTTTGTACATCTGCCTAACTCTCCTGCTATGTTGGAGTGAACTTGGCTGTGAAGATCCCAGGGCTGCTTTTGTTTTCCCAGTTGCAGATTGCAGCCATCTATCTCCCAGGTTGACTGGTGCGTTGATACTTCAGCTTGAGCCCTGCTGGTTCACAATTTCCACTGGCACGCTCCCTCCCCCAACACACAACCCAGTGTTCCTGGTGAGCCTGACGTGGCACAGGCACAGCAGTCCATAAAGGGTGTCCCTTCCCCTTTCCTCTTCTCAGCTCACCACCGAGCCTTGTGTTTCCTCCCTGTTTCTACAAAAAGGTGGAAAGAAATGCATTCCGAACAAATAAAAACATATCCACATTTAATGTACTTTCGCTTATACCTACAAAGACTTTCTTCCATAAATTCATCTTCCAAACATATTGTTCTGCTCTCTTGCTCCAGGAGTGGGTGCCATACATTCCTCTTTATGTCATCTGTCATCTTCGTCCACTCACGATCCATCTCCAAACCCAATTCGGAATTTCCCCCTAGGTTCATAGAAATCTCCACAGAAATACCCTTCCTGGCATTTATATCTGGCCCAAAAGGCATTGAGACCTCAGCTACATCCTTGCTTCACGCTCCTCTCTTCCTTTTGTTTATTTTCTCTTAGTTACATTTCTGTACATTTTGTAACTCTGGTCTTATGCAGCAAAACTGATAATGAATGTAAAAATGCTTTGTAAACTGATGAATATCCTATCTATCTATCTATCTATCAATCAAACCCTAAACCCAATGTATTATTATATTCAGAATACTTTGATTATATTCAGAATACTTTGATCTGAGAGAACTTAGTCCTTTCAATATATTCAAAATATTACAGGAGAAAGACTGAAAATACAGTCACATGCTCCTAGAAGGACTTAATAGCTTACTAAGGGGGTTGATAGCCATTAGATTAGGTTGCAGATGGTGCTGACTTCACTAAGACTTGTTTCTAAAGATATTTATTTACTTTATTTGAAAGGCAGAGTGATAGAGTGAAAGAGAGAGAAAGAGAGAGGGAGACGCCTTCCATCTGCTGGTTCACTCCCAGATGACTGCAACAGCTGAAGCAGGCCAGGTTGAAGCCAGGAGCCAAGAACTGCATCGAGTTCTTCCATGTTGGTGATAGGAAGCCAATTTCTTGGTCCATCATCTGCTGATTCCCAGGTGCCTTAGCAGAAAGCTGGATCAGAAGCAGATGTGGGACTTGAGACAGTGTGATAGTTTTTTTTTTTTTTTGACAGGCAGAGTGGGCAGTGAGAGAGAGAGAAAGACAGAGAGAAAGGTCTTCCTTTTTGCCGTTGGTTCACCCTCCAATGGCCGCCGCAGCCGGCGTGCTGCTGCCGGCGCACCGCGCTGATCCAATGGCAGGAGCCAGGTACTTCTCCTGGTCTCCCATGGGGTGCAGGGCCCAAGCACTTGGGCCATCCTCCACTGCACTCCTGGGCCACAGCAGAGAGCTGGCCTGGAAGAGAGGCAACCAGGACAGAATCTGGCGCCCTGACCGGGACTAGAACCCGGTGTGCCGGCGCTGCAGGCGGAGGATTAGCCTATTGAGCTGCAGTGCCGGCCAGTGTGATAGTTCTGATTCCAGATCTTGGAAAGTCCCCCATTCCTTCTGTTGATCCTTCACCATCACTGTGGTGACATGTGTGCACTACCCTGGGTTGGCTTGCTGGAGCAGGAAAGAGCAGCCTGTAGGCATCCAACACCCACACATGTGAGAAAGCCCAGTGAAGAAAAGCAGAGCCATAGGTACAGGTGCAAGAGTGAGCTTAGCTGAGATACTGAGAATTTCCTGCCTGACCATTACAGAAAGTAGAATCATTAATGAAAGGTAGCTGGATACCTAACAAAGATACTCAAAGGTAGCTGGATATCTAACAAAGATACTCAAAGAAGTGGAGTGAGGTGGAGAGAAATGGAGAAATATTGAGATTTTTAAGAAATGACCTATCATTAGGTTTGGGAGTTCTGAAATCTGTAACATGGGCTAGCACACGGGAAACTCAGGTGAGATTAGTATATCACATGTTTGAAGCAGAAATGCTTCTTCTTTGAGATTAAAACCATCAACTAGTTAGGTGATGCCACTCAGATTATTTCAGTAATCCGCTTTACTCAAATGTTATCATACATCCAAAAAAAAAAAAAATGATCTCAGTGGAATCTGAATTGGTATTTAATGAAACAGCAAAGCACTTAACCTAGCCAACATGATGCATAAACAAACCAGCCCATCATGTGACTCAGAGTTCAACATCAAGCCACATCCCTATCCTAAGTTATGTCTACTGAAACTTGGTTCCGCTCTGAGTAAGAGGGGAAGACATTGGTTACTTATTTTACTTTTGAACTGCCATCTAGATGAAATTTGCGGTGAACTCAGCCCAATAGACAACATAGGAGCTGCTGGCCTGGGATTGGTTGTTGCCTTTCTGGCCATGAGACCAAGACAGCATCTCTCAACTGTTGTCTTTTTCATCTGCAGCACCTCATGCCTGCGTTTGACCCTTCCTTTTGCTTCTATCATATCAGTTTCTAGGAAAGGCTGAGTTATTGGTCTTTAATGCTTTACAACACACTCATAAACTACTTTGTTTTTATTCTAATGGATTTTGCCCTTTAACCATTATTGCTGATTGTTTCTTGTAAAGAACTATCAGGCAATATGAATAGATAAGAAAGATCTTTTTTCCTAAGGCAAGAGAAAAGAACACCTTCCCTGGACCCTTCTATGTCAGTGTCAGGGAGGATAACTGTCCTTTAGCAATGCCACCTGTTGTTTATGATCCAAACACCACCTCTGCTTTTTGGGTCACTGAAATCAGTTTCTATGGAAATGCTTGCGAGTCAACCTGTTATGAAACTTTATCTAGTTTTCCACAGAATAAATCACTTCCTCTGAATGAATGAGGAATGATTTTGTAATTCTATCTGACCTTGATTATTCTATTTTGAACTGTAGCTTGTATACTTCCTGGTCTTCCACTGGATGGTAAGTAAATTGATTGCAGCAGTCACCACCCCCTTCCCTCTCTTTCCTTTTTTCTTCCCTATTTGTACATTTGAAGAAAACCTTCTCCTTTTTGCTGGTGTTGGGCTTGGCCTAAGGGATTAAGATAATAGGGTCCTGAGTTTAAGGAGCTCAGTTATCACCAGGGAGAGTTTTTTACTTTAGAAATTATAATGCAATGTGATGGGGGTTCTTGTCAATATTGATTAGAGTTTTATCACCTGATACCAAAGTGCTTCATCCATGTACTGAGGCTAACCCTAGGAAAAGAAAGAATTCACCACTTTAAAGATTTTTCTTTGTTTTTTTTTTTTTTCCCTCTTACTCTAATCAATGCTTTTGGGTTAAAATAATTATTTTATCTCCTTTAGGTATATAATAGTGGTCAGGAGTTTCTCCTTTGTATTTGCACAGTGTGTCTATTTTTGCCTGTAGAACTTGATCTGCAGCTGACTGTGTTATTGAGTCCTCTGGGCCACCGAGCTGCTCTTGTGATCCATACCAGGTCAATCAAAATATTTCTCTAGGATCTTCTTTTGACAAGAATACAAAGAATTAGATTGTCTTGTATTCTGGAAGGAAAGATGAAAAAACTTGAATTCTGAACGTGCCAGTGACCAAGGGTCCAGGCTCATGGAAAAACCTATATAATGCATAAAATATTTATGATATAAGGTGATATTTCTTTTTTTTTTTTTTTTTTGACAGGCAGAGTGGACAGTGAGAGAGAGAGACAGAGGAGAAAGGTCTTCCTTTTGCCGTTGGTTGACTCTCCAATGGCCGCCGCGGCCGGTGCGCTGCGGCCGGCGCACCTCGCTGATCCGATGGCAGGAGCCAGGAGCCAGGTGCTTTTCCTGGTCTCCCATGGGGTGCAGGGCCCAAGCACCTGGGCCATCCTCCACTGCACTCCCTGGCCACAGCAGAGAGCTGGCCTGGAAGAGGAGCAACCAGGACAGAATCTGGCGCCCCAACCGGGACTAGAACCTGGTGTGCCGGCGCCGCTGGGCGGAGGATTAGCCTATTGAGCCGCGGCGCTGGCAGGTGATATTTCTAAAGAAACACAGTGACAGCCAGAGCCAGTCAGTATCCAAGCTTTGACATGCTCTATCTGTTGTGCAAAATGCACCGATGACTTCTTCATATTGATTAAGCTAATTTAAATGGAATTCCTGGTAAGGCAAAAGAATTTGACTCATATATTTTTGGCATATCAGTTATACTCCTACTCTGCCAATACTTAATTTCCATTTATTTATTTAAATGACAGAGAGGAAGAGAGAGAGGGAGGAAGGGAAGGAGGGAGGGAAGGAGAGAGAGAAAGATAGATAGAGACAGAGAGAGAGAGAGAGAGATCTTCCATCTGCTGGTTTACTCCCCAAATGCCTGCGACAGCTAGGGCTGGGTCAGACTGAAGCCAGGAGCCAGAAACTCCATCTGGGTCTTCCACATTGGTTACATGGACCCAAGTACTCGAGCCATCATCTGTTTTAACCCAGGATGCATATTGGAAGGAAGCTGACTTGGAAGCAGAGATGCGACTCCATCCCAGGCACTGCAGTATGGAATGCGGCCATCCTAAGCTGCGGCCTAACCCTCTGTCCTCAGTGCCTGTTCCACAATACCTCATATTTTGTTATGAGACCCATTTAGTAACTTGAATGTTAGAAGACTTCCACCCTCTTTTTAAATTGAATGGGTGAGAGGATGAGTATTTTTTATCTTCAATTTTGTAGACTTTAATTGCATCAGGGTCTACATTAAATGATACATTACAGAATTTACTATTGAGCATCACTTGGTAATTGGTTAAACAATGGAATATGAGCAAGAGAATTTTTAGATTTGGTTTATGTGTCTCAAAAGAAGTAGGCTTTGTAGCTTAGAAGGCAAGATTATGAGAACAGAAAACCAACATATCAGTGTGTTTGATAACACAGCTGCTGAGAAGAGACAGCACTAGATATCATTGGTTGATATTGAGAAGGGGAAGGGGGTATGAAACTTAAAACAAAAAGCTAACAAAAATACTATATTTAAGTAATAATATGGCAGCCTTGCAAATCAATTTCTTTCCTTTAACAGCTGTCCCTTCTTCAGAACTGTAGAGTAATTTACAATAACTTAGGTGTTCTAATTTGAACATTAGGTGCAATACATTCTGCATTTATGATAGCATAAATATAGTTTTATTATTTTCATCTTCAATACCACAAAATCATTGAATTCTTACTGTTTACTTAGTTCTATTTCAAATATGGTCATGTATAAAGAAATATAAGGCTGATTTTTGCTGCCATATCTCTTCTAATAGCATTAGAAAGACCAGGCAGGCACTGTAAAAAACAAAGGAATTTGTGAGGCAGGTTAAACTAAATGGCAAAGAGGTTTTATCTGAAACGGTATTGAGAAGAGTGTTGGATAAAGCTATAGCAGTTGGATTTGAAGAGTATGGCTTTGCTAGTTGGCGTATATGGGAACCACTAAGTCAAAGAGAAAATAAAAAAAAAAACTCAAGATGATCAGAAATCTCTCTCTCTCACTGTCCACTCTGCCTGTCAAAAAAATACCTGAAATTTTTAAAGAAATATCTTTATAATGGTGAATACTTCCCTTTCTAGAGTGAGTTCTCAATGTGGAGATGGAGCACTTTTCTAAAACAAGAGGTAAAATGCAAAGCAATATCAACCATGGCCATCATTGTATTGCATTATAATGTCTTATACACAAAACTCTTGCCAATGACAACCAATGTCCTTAAACTCAAGACCCCATAAAACCTTGATTCCTGAAGTCAATCACAGCATAAGCATACAGAAGATTTTCTCCAAATATATAAATAAGAAAGAAGAAAGAAGGAGAGGGAGGGGATATCTCCTGCACTCAACTCACTTAGTATCCAATGGAAGACCAGTCATGATGCAAAAGAATACAGCTCAAGACAGAATAATCAAGGTAAAATAGAATTGCAAAATCATTCCTCATTAGTTTAAATGAAATAGCTTATTTTGCTCAGGAAAATTAGATAAATCTTCATAAGGAAGTTGACTTGTGAGCATTTCCATAGAAACTAATTTCAGTAACCAAAAAGGAGAGGAGGTGTTTGGATCATAAATAACAGGTGGAAACACTAAACTACAACCTTCTGTTGCTAAAGGACAGTTTTTTGATAAAATACATAAAATGGAAATTCCTTTAGCCAGATTAATGAATAAAAACAGGGGCAAGTCTAATAAAATCAGAAATGAAGGAGGAGGCATTACAATGCTTGTCTCAGAAATAGAGAAAGATCATAAGGAATTATCATGAACAATTATATATCAAGAAATTGTATAACCTAGAGAAAACAGATAAATTCCTAGAAATATCCAATTTATGAAGAATTAATCTAGGAGAAGCAGAAACAGACAAGAAACAAATAAGAAAATAGAAGTAGTAATCAAAAATCTCCCATCAAAGAAAAGCTCAGTAACAGATGGTTTCATGGCTGAATTTTACAAAACATTCAAAGAAGAATTAATGCCAATACCTTTTCAACTCTTCTGAAAAAAGAGTAGTAGAAGAAATTCTTTCAAACTAGTTTTATGTGGTTAGTATAATCCTGCAACCAAAGCCAGGCAAAAGCACCACAAGAGAAGAAAAGTTCAAGCCAATATGTTTGATAAACATATGCTATAGTTGGATATTAGTTTAGATGTCCCCAAAAGGCCCATATGTTGAGGTTTGATCCTCCAGGACTTATGTTAATATTTAATGTATTAATGTTAATGGATTAAAGGTGGGGACTTGACCCAATTATTGTGTCTAAGAGGTAAGCCCAGTGGGAGGTATATGCAAAATATATAAAGAACTCACACAACTCAATAGCAGAAAAGCTCCAAATAATTTGTTTAAAAGTTAGGAAAAGGAACCCAATACACACGTGAACGGATAGCAGCTATATGAAAAGTGATCATAATCACTGGTTATCGGGGAAATGCAAGTCAAAACAACAATGAGGTATCACTTCACACATGTTAGGATGCTCTCATCAGAAGGCAAGGGATAACAAGAGTTGGGCAGGATGTGCAGAAAAGTGAACTCTTGTATGCTATTGGTGGGGGTGGAAACTGGTACAGACATTGTGGAAAGCTGAATGAAAGTTACTCAAAAAATTAAAATAAGAACAATTCAGTGATCCAGCAATTCCCCCTCCTGGGTATGTACTCAAAGGAAGTACAATCAATACATATAAGAGATGTTTGCATTTCTATGTTCATTGCAGCATAATTCACAATGGCCATGAAACAACATAGGCAAACAATTGAAGTGTGTTGAATTGAAGAATGTGTATACAAGTGGTATGTTAAAATGTACATGGCTAATACACAGTATGAAAAAGATAATTCATTTATTCCAAAAATTACTGAACCAAAAAATCTCTCACAGGTAATTGAATATTATATAGCCCTAACAAGAAAGAGATTTTGCCATTTGTGACAACTTGGGTTAACTGGAAGGACATTATGCTAAGTGAAATAAGCCAAAAAAAAAAAAGAGAAGGAAAAAAGTGCTGTATGATCTCATTTATATGTAGAATCTGAAAAAAATCAATGACATAGAAACAGAACTGAATGGTGGGTATTAGGGATGTGGGTGATAGAAATGAGGAGATCTTATGTGATGAGGTGATGACAATTAATTAGCTTCATTGTGAATGTATATCAAAACATTCTGTTGCATACCATGACTACATATAATTTTTATTTATCAATTGTGCTGCAATAAATCAGGAAAAAAGAGGCGGAAATGTTCCTTTATCTTGGATCTGAAAGCATATGATTACTTGGGATGGAGCTGTCCATGGTATTCAGGGAGACCAGTAAGACTAATTCGGCTGGAGTAAAGTGTAATATTTGGGTAATGGCTTACTAAGAAATTGTGTTACTGGGCTGAATTGAGTCAGGTTGTTAAGCATTCAAGATGCTTAACACATACCCTTCATCTCAGGCATTAAGTCTGTCTGGCTCTAAACACAGCAAGTAATGGACCCTCCCCTCATGAGACTTACAGACACAAGGTATATATAGAGGAAGATAATTAAACAAAGTATAATTATCTAACACATAATTTTAAAACATGATAATTCAATTCATCCACACATTCATTGAGTAGTCATTACATGCCAGGCACAGTGTGATGGTATGATCCTATTAGAGCAGAGCTCTTAGTCCAACAGGCACTGCAGGCACTAATGGGCACATCCATCTGAAAACATGAGGAGAAGGGTATCTCCTAGTCCATTCAGGCTTCTTTAACAAAGCACCATAGACTAGGTGGTTTATAACAAAGAAATGTATTCTTCACACTCTGGGGGCTGGGAATCTGATGGAGATAAGGTTCTGTTTCCATGGTTCATAGATGGTGCCCTCTTGCGTGCCCTCAGATGATGGGAAGGACAAGCCAGTTTCTTTGGGTCCCCTTAATAAAGGCACTGATTCTATTTGTGAGAACTCCACCTTCATGATCTAATCACCCACTCCCATATCACTAAAAAGGTCCTGCCTCCAAATTACTGTCAGCTTACTACTACTGTTGGAGTTAGGATTTCACCAAATGAATTTTGAGATACAAACATTCAGACAATGTGAGAATCAAAACCTTCAGTTATATTCTTAAAACTAAAAAATAAAAGATTATTCTAATAATTAAGTCATGTAATGTACAATATTGGTAGGGCTCTCTCTCTCTCCCCCTGAAGTAGGCTAAAAAGTTGCTCCTGGAGGTTGGACAAGATGGCAGCTGAGTAAGATTTTCTAACAATTGTATCCCCAACAACTTACCTTTACCAAGGTCTGGGGGAATCCAGATGAGAGATCACCATAGTGCATGGCATTAATATTATAATAAGAAAAGGTGCATTGCAGAGGGAGGAAGGAAACTGCTGCCCATGTCACCTCTCCTTGGCTCCAAGTAGCACAGGGTTGATAGGGACCCCTACTGCTCAAGAGAAAAGAAAGGAATTAAGTCCAAGCCTTAGTACCAGGCTTGGTTCTGGCCCACAGAGTGAAACACAGTGCTAGGTAGAGCCCCACAGCCTTGGCCCCCAGGCCAGCACTCATGGACTGAACCTCTGGATCCAGCACATTGGCTGGATGACCAAGGGACTGCCTCTACTATCTTCCCCCAATCTCAGATAGCACAGTGGAAGAAGACCCCAGCCACCGGGAAGTGGGACAGAACAGTGAGCAAACGAATCAGTGTTTGCAGAGCATGGAGACACTTAAATAAGGGAGCTAAGCACACAGCATCTGCTGTTTCATCTCTTGAGAGCAAGCCTGGACCAAAAAGTACTTCACTCGGTGGTAAAAGGGTAAGCAGGAGGCTGCAGAAATACCCACTTCTGCCACAGACATTTAGGCATTTACTGCTGCAGAACCCTGGGGCTCTCACAGGCTCTGATACTAATTTGGGGAGCTATTGGGTTCCAAGCAGCTGCATTGCCCAGAGAAGAGCCCAGCTCACACTGTGCTCCATCCTCCAGGCTCTTGCTGCAGGGAGCCATCTTGAGATCCCACACACTAATGCTCCTAGGAAGCACTTGCTTCTAGCTGGTCCACATAGCCCAGCCCTGCGAGCCAGGCAGGAAGTCCTGCCCACTCCTTCACAGCTCCATGAAGAACCTGGGCAGCACAATCTGAGTGGCTTGGCCTGAAGAGGCCCTCAGGAAAACTTCAACAGCTGTATTCATCCTTCTACAACCCTAGAAGCAGCTGGGTGGCCCTACCCACACACTCTTGGTCCTGGGAAGCCAGAGTGGAAAAGTAGCTGTTAATAGCTCAGCTCACAGAGGCCTATGGAAAGAAACTGGGTAGCCCTGCCTATCTTTTTGTAGTCCTAAGAAACAGTTGAGCAACCTATCATCAGAAGTTCAGTCCACTGAGAATCTAAGAAGCAGATACTTAGCCCAGCTCTCTCACCCACTCTTGGTCTCAGGAAGCATCCAAGTAGAACTTTGGGAGCAAGCTGGCCTCCAAACTCCCTGCAAAGTTATCTTCACAGCCCTTAGGCACTGACAAGTTGTTCTATCCTCTGTGCAATGCTCAGACCCTGAGGGCCATCCCATACTGCTACTAGACATGCTGTACCACATACACCTGGGCCCACAGAGGTAACTCCACACTCACATGACCTGCAGAAACTGACAGGAATCTCATACCTTCAACCTGACACAGTGCACACACAGCTTACAGTGAACCTGTCCCAGCTAAAGCTGCTGCATCTCAACTGAGGATGCACTACCAGCATTTCTAAAGCCTGGATCACCTGCAGACGTCATGAATGTTGATTACAGCTGAGGAAGGTGCAGAGATGCTCCATCAAAGTGCCCATCTGGAACCAAAGCCAACACAGTACATCCAACCAACACCCTAGGATACATCACCAGCAGAAAGTCTGTTATGATGAAAGTCACCTTATAAAATAGGTAGGAGGAACTAGCCTACCAGATGCACAAAAAACAATACAGAGGCACAAAAGCACAAAAAACAAGGTAACACGATGCTTCCAAAGAACAAAATAAATCTTCAACAGATCACAAAAAATGAAAATTAACAAATTGTAAACAAAGAATTCAAAATAGTAATTTTATTATTATGTGACATATAAAATATACACACATACATACATGTGTGTTTGTATACATATATACATATACATAGTATACATACATACATTACACATATGTGTATATATATAAAAAATGTGATGAGACATAAAAGAACACAGACTGATAAATTCCATGACTTTGGCAAGACAACTCATGATATGACTAAGAAACTCAGTATAGAGATAGGAATAATTTAAAAAAAAAAACACAAATCAGAACTCTTGGAACTAAATAACTCAATAAATGAATGAAAGTATAGTTTAAAGCCTCAGCAGCAGAATTTAACAGAAGAATTGCCAAGCTTGAAGACAGGTATTTTGAAATACACCAGTCAGTCGTAAGAAAAAAAACGAAAAGAAAATATTTGGAAGAA
The DNA here is from genome assembly GCF_964237555.1 of Oryctolagus cuniculus. Taxonomy (NCBI): domain Eukaryota; kingdom Metazoa; phylum Chordata; class Mammalia; order Lagomorpha; family Leporidae; genus Oryctolagus; species Oryctolagus cuniculus. Next base: position 120,605,882 of record NC_091432.1, read on the forward strand.
AGACTTTGACATGTATGGCATATGAATACCATTAATTAGAATAAACATCCAATTAGGGGTGTCCCAGAAGAAGAGAAGGGAGAAGGCATTGAAAAATCTTATCAAATGAAGTAATTGCTGAAGAGTTGCCAAATCTTGGTAAAGACAGACCCAGGGCCAGGAAGCCAAAGAGATTCCTAATAGAATGAACCACAGAGTATCATTTCCAAGGTACATTGTAGCCAAATTCAAACAAAGAAACAATCATACACACACACACATACACACACACACATACAACCTGTATACAAACAAAATCAAATACAGAATTCCAAATACAGCAACAGAAAAACAGCAACTTAGTTATGAATATCTCCATTAATTTAAAAGAAAACTTTTTGGACTGGCGTTTTAGTCCAGTGAGTTAGGCCACAGACTGTAGGACTGGCATCCCTTGTGAATGCTGACTTAAACCCCAGCGGTTCCACCTCTGATCCAGCTCCATGCTAGTGCTCCTGGGAAAAGCAGTGGAAGGTGGGCCAAGTGCTTTGGCCACTGCCATCCACATGGGAGATGTGGGTGGAATTCCTAGTTCCTGGCTTTGGCCCCAGCTGTTGTGGCTATGTGGGGAATGAACCAGGGATGGAAGATCTCTTTCTCCCTGACTGTCTCTCCCTCTTTCGGTAACTCTGCCTTTCAAATAAATAAATCTTTGAAAAGCTAAGCTTCTTGACAAAAGCCTTATATGCCAGGAGAGAATAGGAGGGCATATTCAGAGATTTGAAGGAAAAAATTTGCCAGCCATGAATACTATGTCCAGAAAAGCTGTCCTTCAGAAATGAAGGAGAAACAAAGACCTTCCATGACAAGCAAAAGCTAAGAATTGCCTATAAAAATTTCAATGGAGTCCTACATTAGAAGTGAAATGGTAAAATCGAAAGCACATGGGAGTATAAATCTCAACAGCAGAGCACATATCCAGAAGAGAGAGAAGGCAAAAAAACCTAAAATAATTCTTATTTAATTTTTACTCTTTTTCTGGATTTTATTTGCTATATATTTAGTTAAGGTTTATTTTTCACCTGTGTTAGGGCTGTAGCTGGGTAATTTTTTTCTTTTCATTTACTCATTAAGTTTTGATGAAGGGTTATGCTGATCTCTTTAAAATGAATTAGAAATTGATACTCTTCATTTTGTGATAGAACATATAACTCTGCTATTCTTTCTTCTTTAAATGTTTAGTAGAATTCACCAGTGAAATTATTTATGATTTTTGTTATCACTGGAGAACATTTTTAAATGAATTTAATGTCTTATATACATATGGGAGTATTCAAATTTTTTTCTTTCTGTGTCAGGTTTCTGAATATATGTTTTTGAAGAAATATGTGGATTTCACATAAGTTGCCAAAACTGTTGGCATAAAATTGTTTAACATTCTTGAAAAAATTAAAAATATAGCTATGCTATGATGTAGTGATCACACTACTGACTGTACATCCAAAAAATGCACCAAGCATGTCAAAGAGGTATCTGCACTCCCATGTTTATTACAGAACTAATCATAGTAATCATGCAGCATAGGCCCAAGTGTCCATCAACAGATGAATGGATAAGGAGAATGTGACATATATACATAATGGAACACAATTCAGTCATAAAAAGATTAGAATCCTGGTGTTTGTGACAACACAGGCAATTCTGGAAGACGCCAGCTTAGGTGAAACCGACCAGGCACAGGAAGCCGATTGCCACATGATCTTACTCATGTGAGGACTCTAAAAGAGTTGGTTGAATAAAAGTTCGAAGTGGAAAAGTGGTTCCTAGAGGATAGGAAGGAGGAGGATCCGGGGTGGGGGGAGAGAAAGAGCTTAGTGAGTGGCAGTAATGTTATAGGAAGACAGAAGGAACAAATTCTAATGTTCTATTGCACAGTAGAGTGAGTACAGTTTACATTAATGTATTATATGTTTCAAAATAGCTAGGAGAGGGTTTTTAATGTTCTTACCACAAAGAAATGATCGATGTTTGAGGTGATGCATCTGCTAGTTACTCTCATTTCTTCATTACATGAAGAATGTATGTATTGAAACCCATAAAAATGTTTGGTGAGTAATTGTGGCAATCAAAAACATTTTAAAGCTTAATGAATAGGCATGTAGCTCCTGATTTCTTCCCCTCGTCTTTCCCTTCTAAATGATACTGCCAGACCCCGGTGTGAGTCCTTCCTTTCATGAAATCCTGCTCTGCCACCACTCAGTAAAACCAGCTGAGCCTTTTTGGTTCAGCCTGCATTATTCATTTGCTTAACAGATTTGTCTCTTCATAGGTAATTTTCATGCTTGCCAACACTGGAATAATCACACATTCTTATTCAGTGGAATCCAAATTTAAGGTCTCAATACTTTGTTAGAATCAGCATCCTGTGTGACTCACTGAGCATCACTGAGTCCCTTCCAGTTCTGTTTGTAAACAAGTCTCAAGTGTCTAGAAGCTTCATGGTAAAAGAAAATAAACCTAGGCCATGAGTTCCACATCTGAATGCATACTTCCCAGGTCGCTGCAGCCCAGGAACCTGCACTCAGCTGGTGCTCTGGGAGCCAGGGCTGGGCAAAGGACCTGGGAATGTGGGCTCTTGGCTGCTGCAATGGGGATCAAAAGAAACTGAAGGCACAGCCTAAGTGTAGGCGGCCACTGAATCAGAGAGGGTCAGATGCTGATGTGAGAAATCCATGGGATCAGGGTGAAGATTCATTGCAGGTGTCTTCCAGCCAGGCAGGACAAGGAGTTTTAGAGGGTAAGTAGGAAGAGGCACTGGGAGATGCGACTGAACTGGTCTACAAACAGAAACAGCCTCTTAAAGGGCTGCCATGGGAGCCTTTCAGAAGACTCTGTTATTGGATAGCTCACTCCTGTCTCTGCCTTCCTATCTGCAAGTGAAAGGTGTGCTGCCTACCTCACAGACTCCAGTGAAACCAGTGGCACATAGTAGGTGTTCCAATAAATAAAATGAATGCCCTCAAGCAGTTCTGCATGGTGCTTCTTTATTCTGCTCATTTGAGAAGGTTCCTGCACATGCGCTTGGCTGACGATAGCCTCACTGAAAATCCCCCGAGAGGCTGCGCACCTCCTAATGGCCTGAATCTGCTCGCTGCCATCGTTGTGCTATTTTTCAGCTAGCTGGGCACAGGTTCCTGCTCCAAGTGTCTTCTGTGCTTTCAGGACTTTCCTTTTATATTTCTTTCTTAAACTTTTCACCCTCATTAAATTAAGCTCTGGTTTTCGGCAAAACCGTATTCCCGGGAGAATTCTTAAAATGTCCCATGCTGAGTTAAAATAAAGTGTTTCTTCTGCAAGTACTCTGGTAGCAGACCTTGTCTGTGTTGAAAGACCCGCCGTCTGCACAGCCTTACATTGCCCATGGATGCTTCAGTTTGATATCTGAAATTATCCTTTCACTGAGAACACCAGGGAGGCTGGGTTGTAACTGGTAGGTTCTTTTAAATCTGCTTAAACTTCTTGGACAGAAGCAGCTCATTATAAATCCATTCCTTCTTGTGCATTTGAAGGCAAGAGGGAGAGATGGCGCTTCCCAAACCAAAGACTCTCCTTATCTCTCAGTCATTTGAGCTTTCTGATGTCCTGTTCTGTATCTGCACCAGCATCTGCCAGAGCCCAGAGAAAGGCCAGGCACTTTCAAAGAGCCTGTCTTAATATCTACAACTTCTGTCTTTCTTCTTTGTTCCTTGGTATCCATGATTTGACCATTGTATCGGCTCAGCATACCTTTTGTTTCTTGGTTCCCTTAACACCCACTTATCTTGTGGCAAGAGTGCCTTACCAATGAATTGCTAGTATAACAATGCTTTACTGGGTTGCAAAGCAGGTGGAAATGTGCATCACTGCTAAGAATTGTGTGGAAACTTGAAGCTAACCATGTCTGCAGTGCACTGCAGCAACATGGGGTTAGGGTTAGAGCCTGGGTATCTGTGGGCTTCCACTCCTCTTCCTAACGACTCCTTTGTTCCCTGCTGCTGTCTGCTCAAACCTAAATTACCTCTTGTTCCTTTTGAGACTCCAGCAGTATCTTCCTGGAGCCACGAATGAAACATAGACACAGACTGGCGTTTATTCATTCAAGCAATCAATCATTCATTCACTTGCAAGTATCTCAAGCACTAGTGTTTCCCTAACTCATTACTGAGGATAAAACAAATAGTAGCCACCTCTCAGTCTCTTAGGAAAATGAAACTGGATTTCAGTACAGTGTGAGAATGGGGAGAAATTTAAATTTTCCATGCAAAGCAGTTTTCTGGATTGGAGCTGTGGGCAGGGGTAAGAGTCATTTTCATAGAGAAGATGACTCTGAATTGTGTTTCAGAGGGTGGATAGGAGTTTGGGACATAGTGTGCAGGTGATTTTTGATTGAAATGCTTAACAGCCAACAACAGATGCCCAGCACTGGACAGAATAGGGCAGGGAGTTTTAAGCTTGAAAATGCATACAAAGAAATCACTTGAGGATCCTGTTAAAATGTAGGTTTTGCTTCATTGGGTTTAGGATGACATCTGAGAGCCTGATTTTAAAAAAATTCTGGGCAAACAGCCATTGTTTTTTCTCCTATAGATCTTAGTTTTTTATTGAAATTATTTTATTGAAATGTTTAAATTTTTAACTGATACATAATTGTAAGTAGGAGGATACTTCAAAACATTTATGGAAAATGGAAGTAAAAGGTTCATTTTGGCACAAATTTGTTTTTGAGATCCCAGCATAGTTTTTTCATAATATGCATTTTCCTTATAATTTTTGAAAATCTCTCATATATTGTGTGATAATAAATCAAGACAATTAACATATCAATTACCTGAGATGGTTTACTACTTCTTTGTTTTGGGGACAATCAAAATCCTCTCTTCTAGCTCTTTTGAAATATATAGTAAATTAGTGTTAACTATAACCACTCTGTTATTCTGTAGAACACTAGAACTCCGGCCCTTTATCTCACTGTGATCTTCTGACTGACAACCGCACTCCCTGTCCCTCCCAATAATAATTCTTATTCAAAATAAAAGTCAAACAAAAAGTTGATTCTAATTTCAAACTTACAAAAAAGTTATAAGAGTAGCACAAGAAACTGCTTTATGCTTTAATTCAAATTCAGATTCACCAATTATTTGCAGTTTTCCTTCTTGGCTCACCATTCTCTCTCTTCATATTTATATGTGATATCATCTTGTTGGTATACTTGAAAGTACATTGGTGACATTATGTTCCTCGGCCTTTAAATTCTTTGTTTTGTATTTCCTAAGAAGTAGGATAGTCTGTTTCATTTATCACTATCAGGCAATTCAGTGTTGATGTAATACTGTATTTAATCTGCCTTTGCCTTCTATATTAAAATGCTGTCAATTTTGCCATTAATGTTCTTTATAGCAATTTTCCCTCTCTGATCTCAGATCCAAACCAAGATCAGTCCTTCGATGTGGAGGTTGTTGTATCTCTTGAGTCTCTTGCATTCAAAACCAATTGCTCAGCTTTTTTAGCATCTTTCTTGACCTTGTCCATTTTGGATAGTACAAGCCGGGTATTTCTGAAAATGTTCCTCAGTTTGAGATTGTCTCATGCTTCCTCTTAATAAGATTCAGGTATGTATTGTTGGCAGAAATAACACAGAGGTGATATTGTGTCCTGGATGATTTTTTTAAGATTTATTTATTTATTTATTGGAAGTCAGAGTTACACAGAGAGGAGAGGTAGAGAGAGAGAGAGGTCTTCTATCTACTGGTTCACTCCTTAATTGGCTGCAACTGCCAGAACTGTGCCAATCCGATGCCAGGAGCTTCCTCTAGATCTCCCACATGGATGCAGGGGCCCAAGGACTTGGGCCATCTTCTACTGCTTTCCCAGGCCATAGCATAGAGCTGGATCAGAAGTGGAGTGGCCGGGACTCAAACTGGCGCCCATGTGGGATGCCGGCATTACAGACAGCGGTTTTACCTACTATGCCACAGTGCTGGTCCCACCAGACCATGTTTTGAACAGCAACAATCTAGTGGAAGCAGAACTGGACACTGCTACCAATGCCTTTACCAAGGACTACCTCTCTGCCTGGAGCTTTGCAATTCCAGCATTTTCTTGGCCCACTCTGGCCACACCCACGCACTAGATGTTGGACTCACTTTGAAAAAACAGCTCTTACATTATGTCAATATTTTCCACTTCTGGACTGGCCCTCATGTTTAGGCTCTGTTTTCATCTACCCTGGCTTCTTTTCACAATCTGCAGTTCTGGTGGTCAGGTCCTGATTTCATCCCTTAGCAGTGTTGGCAGTGTTATTAGTACGTTACTGTTACCGACTTACTCTCAGATAGCAGTTGACAAGAGACCAGCATCCAAGCCAGACAAGGTTTACTGGGGGTTTATGTTCAAGCATGAGGGAGACAGCATGGTGGGAAGAACTTCTGCAGACTGCTCCCCTTGTCGGAAGCTCAGCAGGTGCTTTTGTGGGTTTGGGGAGTGGTTTCTCTGGCACAAGGCACTTCCATCTGTGCTGGACTCCGTTTGCTCCATAGGTGCTGTTGGTTTTTGAACACAACACATTCAGATTAGCAGTGTTGCTCACAACTGTCACTCCAGGAAAGCCCCAGGTGGGTCACATTGGGCTCTTGGGGGCATGTCTGCAGATTGGGGAAGTTGCTACTAGATGGCAAGGGGTCTTTTGTGGTTAGGGCTAAAAACATCTCACTCCTGGTTGGTTTGGAACTGGAGATGCATACATACACAGTCAGGTCAGGAGCTTGATCCATGTTGGGACAGAAGGAGCTTGGGTGAGTGCTGCTTTGGTCCTGTCTCATTATTAGGATTAACTATGGAAGACTGAATTGACACACGGCAGGCCTGGCTGTTTAAAGTAGTTGCACTCCTCATGCCTATAACTCTTCACTCCTGCTCCCTTTTTACTCATCCTCCCTCTTGTCTTTGAAGCTTCTCCTTTCCCAACGTGTTCACAAATAATCTGGATGCTCATTAAAGAAGTTTGGGAAGCTCTGTAAAGATTTCAAGACAGGAAGTGTCTCTTGGAAGAAGGCTTCAGCATCAGGCGGAGGGATTGCAGGACAAAAGACAGCACTGGGAGGCAGTGGCACACAAGGGGTTAAAAACCTTGGCTCCCAGGTCTGCCTGAGGGATCTAATACTTCCTGGCTATGCTGCCTTAACAGGATGTATTACCTCTCTCAACTTCACTTTTGTTGCAAGTAAAATGAGGATCCCACTGCTTTGGTATCCACAGATTCTGCATCCATTGGTTACATGCTATGGGCTTAGGCCTGGTCGTATCGGTACTGAGCATGCACAGACTTTTTTCTTGTCATTGTTCCTAAACAACACAGTCTAGCAGAATATAGCTTTTATACTGTATTCGGTATTATAAGTCACTAGAGGTGATTTAAAGCATCCAGGGAGTGGAGCTTGGTGCAGCAACTTGAGTCACTGGTTGGTACCCTTCGCCTACATCCCATATCAGAGTGCCTGGTTCATTTCCCAGCTACTCTGCTTCTGATTCCAGCGTCTTGCTAATGAGGACACTTGGAAACAAAAGATGATGGAGGTTCAAGTAGACTTGGGTCCCTGTGACCCTGGAGGGAGACCTGGAATGTGTTCTGAACTCCTGGCTGAGGCCTGGCTGTTGTGACTATTTGCAGAGCGAAACAGTAGATGAAAGTCTCTCCCTGTCTGTTTCTCTGTCCTTCTGTCTTTCAAGATAAATATAAAAATTAAAAAAATAAACAATCTAAAGGCATACAGAAGGTTGTGTGCTGGTTATATACAAAATAAACAATCTAAAGGCATACAGGAGGTTGTGTGCTGGTTATATACAAATATTACATCATTTAATATAAAGGCTCGGGCATCCTCAGATTTTGACTTCCCTGAGATAGCAAGGGATGACCGTGCTACTTGCCTTATAGGGTAAGGGATGATTCAGGCCTCTTGTTTGCAGACTTTCTGATGCAAGAAATGTGATTAATATGACAATTAACCAGGAGTCTTGTATTTCCCCAGCCTGGGGGCAGTTTCCATCTCAGAGCCTGGGTCAGGCTGAACGTGCAGATGGTGGGAAACTGTCCTCAACTTCAGAGGTCCAAGGTTTCTGAAATGGTCAGTCTCTAAGTAAGTGTATCAGAGTGCACATTGCAGGAACAGTAATTTGGGCCAGGAATACAGCGGTAACAGAAGCATTCCTGCACGACAGTTCCTATGAGAATCACTGATAACTGTGTCAGTCTGTTGTGAGAAGAAACTTCCTGCAGTGCCAAAAGAGAAGTGCAAAGGAGAACAATCCCCATCAAAATCCAGATTCCTTTGTCACTAGGCATTTTCTCTGCAACACACCCAAAGGCATTTTGTAAAATAGCAGCAGCTTCTGAAAGGAAGATGTGTTAATAGGATACAGTTTGGGTGTCATCAGCTCATTCCCAGAACGGCTTTCACACGAAGACAGACATCAAAATGGGGAGAGAGCTGGATTCACTCACATGTCGGCACTTGATGGAGAAAAGAAGAAAATCAAATGTTTTAGTGGCCTTGGATACCGCAACTCTTGACGTGAGCATTTTTAGCTCCATTTAGCTTTCTCAGACTAATGGGGTTATAAAATCATTCTGCAAGAATGACACCATTAGTGGATGCAGTTCTCTGCCTTGAAGGTTGGAAGTATATCAATTAACAAATATTTACTGAGTGTCTACTATATGCCAACACTGTGCAATGCAGGAAAGGAGACTGGAAATGTATGTAAAATGAGTTTTCAGTGGAAGTTAGCTGCAACAATAGTAGCTACCACTTAAGCAGTAACTATGTTAGGTTATTTCAAATCATCATCTCATTGCATCCAAGGTTTATAACTCTAATTCCCATTTTATACATGAGAAAATTGAGGCTCAAGGAAGCAAAATGATCTACTTAAGGTGGAACAAAATATAGTTATGCTGGTAGCCTCTGGATTTATTTGCCTTTTCACTCCTATATACTGCCTTGGAAAAGGAGCTACTTACTCATGTTCAAAGAAGCCAAAGAATTCAAAATAGTGTTATGGCAAGTGTTTTTCTTTTCCTCAGTTTAGTGGCAATCCTTTTAATTGATGGAGAAACTGAGGCTGACAAATATTCAGTGACTTAAAGGAGTTCGTTACAGAAAGAGGAGAACTCGGGTACTTTAATGCCCAGAGCTCCTTCTTCCCATTAACCCTTGGCACCAAACCACTGTGATTGCTCTCTGGACACCTGTATCCTGCACAGATGGTTTCTGGTGTATTTAGAGTGACTTCCCTCAGCTATAGTTTGGAGGGGGACAGTGTCATCACTCGTTCTGGGTGGCCCACCTCCTGCCAGGGTTCCTCGAGAAGCTGGATGCCAGGTAACTAAATACTGTCGGAGAAAGACCTTCCACACCGCTGTGGGCAGGAGGGAAACCCTGCCGGGACAGGAAACAGACTGCTGGGAGACAGATGCGAGCCGTCCACCCTGCTTGGTGAAGGATGTCTGCCTGCCGCGTGCCCTCCTCCCCGTTCCCTGAGGAGTGCAGTCTGCAGGCTGGGGCGGGCAGGGGGGGGCATGCGGGAGTGTGTCTTGGTTGATTCAAGGAGGGTCAAGGCTCTGAGGGGGAGTATTTTTGTCCAAATGGGATGGGAGAGGCATGTCCAGGAATCTTGGAGGAGTCATACCACTGTAGAGTGAATTAGCACTGGGCGTCTTGTTCTCTTTCCCTAGAAGAAGAAACGGGGGTGGGGGAGGGGAGACACTGTGGCTCAGCGGGTTCAAGCTGCAGCCTGCAGTGCCAGCATCCCATATGGGCACCGGTTCGAGTTCCTGCTGCTCCACTTCTGATCCAGCTCTCTGCTATGGCCTGGGAAAACACTACAAGATGGCCCAGGTCCTTGGGCCCCTGCAACTGCGTAGGAGAACTGCAAGAAGCTCTTGGTTCTTGGTTTTGGATCAGCTCAGCTCTGGCCGTTGCAGTCATCTGGGGAGTGAACCAGCGGATGGAAGCCCTCTCTCTCTGGCTCTACCTCACTATCTCACTATGTAACTCTGTCTTTCAAATAAATGAAATAAATCTTTAAAAAAAAAAGAAGAAAGAGGGGGCAGGGAGAGGAGACCGGGGAGAGGGCTGCTAAGCACCAGGTGAAGAGAGTTCATCAGTGTCTAGAGTGGGTTGAAATAATAAAATTAGAGCAGGCTCACTGGATCCGATCCATTTCCATTTCACGCTCTCAGAGCCTGAAGACAGACTGATGGGTTTGGCTGCTTGCTCTGGCTAGCTGTTCACCTTACCCTCCTGGAAGGGCAGGGCATCTGAATGACCTGGAAGGTAGAGGAGCAGCTCACCGGGACCCTACACTCTTTCTGGGACACAGACTGAATGCATCTGGGGCATTTCAGCATCTCTCCTCATCTTTCAGTCTTTGTCCTTCCAGTTGGGCTAGAAGGACACTGTCTCCAAGAGTACTGCCACGAAGGGCTCCTTGTCCTAGAGCCACTGAGTCATGGTGGATGGACTGTCCAACAAGCGTGACCTGTGTGTCTGTGGCTCCTGCCCATCCCAGTCACAGCTTGCCTGCTACTCAAGTCTGCCTGAAGTCTCAGATCCATGGCCCATGGTGTGCTCAATTCCCTGACCTTCTGGGACAGAGGGAAACGATGGGTCAGGTGTCACCTGGTCATCTTCTAGCATCTAGCCAATGTGGGCTCCACAGCCCAAGGAGAAATGAAACAATATGGCAAAAAAATGACTTCCAAATTGTCCTTCATCAAAGCATTTGCAAGGACCTGACATGCAGTCATTGTACTCAAAATGTATTGGGACCACAGAAGCTGGGTAATACTGATGAAGTAGCAGTCTGCCGGAACACAATGCCCTGTGTTTGGGAACACGGCTCTGTGCTGCAAGGAGAACCCAGAGGGGCTTGTGTCAGAGGAAAGACCACTGTTCTTGAGGGTTTCCATGGCCCTGTTTTCAGGCCCAGATAATTCCAGTGACAATAGCCTGTGGGAGGGACCTTTTTCCAGGCTCTTAGCACCACCAGTGCTGGCAGTAGTCTCCCCCTGACCTCGGAAAGGCATCTGTGCACACAGGAGAGGGATGCACATGGAGGCCCTTGTCATTACTATTCATTGAGAGACTGCTGTGAGACAGGATTTACAAACTCTATTGTATGCAACCCTTATTATATTTCCATCAACGTAATTTTGCCGATGATGTAATTCAAGCTCCTAGGTAATGAGTATGTTTCACCTACAGCCACTTGAAACTGAATGGGATCTTGATTCTACTTTATATTACCCTTCCTCCACCCCACCCACTGACTGTGAGTTGGCTTTTTGGGTCTCTTTTAATACGTAACTGAAATATTTCTTGGGAATCCCATCCTATTCTCTATCTTGTATGCTGTCGACTGAGAAAGGAAATCTTTTTCTCCACATCCCCATACATGCTGGTTGCTTTCTACATGAATGACAGGGTTAATTAGCTAATTAATTAAACAATTAAACAAATATTACTGAGTACCAACTATTTGCCATGCACTGTACTAGATGTTGGCATTGTCACAGAAAGGAAGACAAATAAAGTCCTATCTTTGGAAAGGAAAAAGCAAATTAAAAGAGCACAAAAACCTCAAATCAAAATAAATAATTACAATTTATGAGTAGCACTACATAAAAAATGAAACAAAACAGAGTACTGTGATAGATAATAATGAGAGCCAGGAAATGTATTTAAAGGGAATGCTTAGGAAGCCACGTCAAGGTGTGTAGGATGAAAGGCAGCCAAGCCATTGCAGAACATGGAAGAAGAAATACAAGGCAGGAGCAAACATCAAGTGCAAATGTTCCAGGGTGGGAAAGAGTTTGTCATGTTGAAGCCATGGGAAGGTCCGAGAAGTTGGGACAGAGAGAACCAGAGGGAGGGCCTCACACACCTGAGGGAGAGGGGATAGAAAGGTGATGTCCAGTTGACCACTGACTGTGGAGCTTGGCGTTGCTTATTCTAAATGCAATGGGAAGCAATTGCAGGATTGATGGCAGGTGAGTGATATGTACTGATTTAATTTTGATAGTTGTATTTCAATAGAAAAACATGTTTATTGTAGAAAATTTTAAAAATGGTAAAAGTGACTCCCTATTTCAGCTCTTCAGTTTCTGTACTAGATATCTATGTATTTTGAATCTCTCTCTCTCTCTCTATATATATATATACATATACATGCACATGGATATAATTAACACACTTGCATGTCATTCTGTAGCTTGTATACATATACAACATATAAACGTATATCTATATTATATATATATCCATAACTGATATATATCTTGGAGAGATCATTATACATCAGACCATGTAGAACTGTGCCATTCCTTTAATAGCTGCTGGGTAGTCAGCATAGCACAGTGGTTGTTTATGTAGATTCTGGAGGCAGACTCGCTGAGTTTGAATCCTTCCTTGAATGACCTTGGGCAACTAACTTAACCTCCCTGTACTTTGACCCATCTACTAGGTTGGTACCGTGAGTGAAGTGGAAATGAGCCAATACATATAAAGCACCTTGAGCAGCACGTGGCATGCAAAGTATGAAGATACTCCTGTGGTTATGCACACAGTGGAGGTTACTCAGTCCACTGTTGATGCTCATTAAGTCATTCCCAGTGCTTTCTCTTATAAATATGGCAAGGAATATGCTTGTCACTTCACTGTGTGTGAGAATATCTGCATATTAACTATCTAGGAATGAAATCGCTGATTCCAGGAGGGACATCCATAATTTTGAGAGATGTCCTCAATTCTATTTCACAGATGATACTCCAGTTCATAAGTTTGTCCACAATATATGTCTGTCACCAAACTTTTTGATATGTGTCAATCAGATAGTAAATAATGAGATTTGGTTGTGATTTTATTTTCTATTTGCCTTAATGTGAACAAGTCCCAGTATCCTTTTCCTTATATACATATATAGGTATATGTATTTATTTGAAAGGAAGAGAGTGAATAAAAATAGAGTTCCTACCCACTAATTCATTCCCCAAATGCCCAAAGCACCCAGAGCTGGACTGGGTAGAAGCTGGGGCCAGGAACACTGTGCAGGTTTCCCACATGGGTGGTAAGAACCCAATTACATCATCTGTCACCTGTTGCCTCCCAGAATCTGCATTAGCAGGAAGCTGGTGTCAGGAGCTGGACCTAGGAATCACATGCAGGTACTCGGGTGAGGGTTGCAGGCATTGTAACCCTTAGGCTGAACACCTTGAGCATCTTCTTTATCGTAAGAGTTATGGAATTTCTCTTTTAGCAAACTCTCTGCTCAGGCCCTTTGCTCATTTCCTTTCATGCTGTTGCCCTTTTTCTATTTAACTTCTTTAGTGTAGCAGGGGAGGACCTGGTATCTCAGGTGGGAATCTTGGCTCTGCCTCTTATCAGTTGTGTATGAGCAGGTTAATTAACCTCTCTGTGTCTCAGTTTTCTCTAGATAACATGGCACTGATGGCATATAATTGCTGTGCCTCTAACAAGAGTCGTAAGAGGCTGAATATACAAATGACAATGGCTAGACTGTATGTAAAAACAGAACTCTGACTCCCAATCCGCAGGCCAGGATGGATGCCAAACCACCACCTCCATAGCAATTGGCCCCAAATGGCCAAGATGTAATCAATAACTGCCAGCTTCACTTATTTTTGCTTCTACGTCCAACTTAGGACTGACCAGAAAAAGGCAAATATGCTCTTTTCAAACAAGCATGTAGGTTCCTTGCTTCTGGTTCACTCACTTCATCTTTCCCATCTCAAGAACCTCAATCAGGACACACCTTAAGCTTTCTCCTTTTCCCTCTACAAACCTTTCCTACTCCTCTATGCACCTTTGAATATCTCCAAGCACAAGTGACGGTGACGTAAACTCTGAAGATGTTGTTTGTTCTCCTTTGGGTAGCCTTCTTCTGCTTCTGCAGTCAGTGTATATGAGAAGCTGAGCAAAGGCATAGCAAACATCCAATACCACAGGTGGTGCATGTGCTTGTCCTGTGAGATGTGTTGTTATACATTACTTCTTGGATGGGCATTTGATGTGGTGGTTAAGACTCTGCTGGTGACATCCTCAACCCATATTGGAATGCCTACACTGTGTTTGGGCTCCACTCCCTAATTCCAGCTTCCTGCTAATGTGTACCCTGTGAGGCATCCATGATGGCTCAAGTAATTGGGTCCCAGCCACCTATGTGGGAAATCTGGATTGAGTTCATGGCTCCTGGCTCTGGCCTAGCCTAGCTCTGGCTATTGTGGGCATTTGGGGAATGAGCAAACCAGAGGACAGCATCTCTTTCTCTGTTTCTGTCTATATCTTTCTCTCTCTCTCTCTATGCATTTTAAATAAATACAAATTAAAAAAATTTAAATCCACCTTTTTTTTCACATTGTCTTTCTAAAATGCATGCTCTTTGAGGAAACAGCCATTGTTAGTACTTCTTGTAATCTTCCCAGAACCCTAAATTGTGCCTGACACCCAGAGTATGACCTGAAGGGATCCATCTTCAGTAAATCTTGAAGTTTAGAGGTTGATAATCATGCTGTGGTTTAAAGCTTGCAAACAGAGAGAGTTAGACAGAGTCAGGCCAATGGCTCCGGTTACTCTAAGCAGAGACAACAAATAGATAACACGTGTTCAAAGATAGTGAAGTATTGTAAATCCAGATGTGTGAGCCATGTGATCATTGACAAATTATAACTACCTTTAGTTTCTTCTCATAAAAATTACTCTTAACTGCATAGAGTTATTGTGAGAAGCACATGAGTTTATCAAGTAAGAAAGACCCTGATAGGGTCCTTCGGCGGGGGGGGGGGGTAGTATTTGTTAATTCAATTGCTTTATAGCAAACATAATTTTACCAACAAGAAGTTCATGGAAAATAGAATTAAAAGATAAGGTTATTTTTGTGCAAGAATTTTGAAATTCATGTATAGTTTTTTCATGAACTTTTTGAAGATCTCATGTGCAAGGATCCCAATTTTTTTGTAGGAAAATAAAAATCTATTAATTCCATTTTCCCATGAACATTTTGTAACACACTTCTATATGATTCACCTGATACAATATACAGTGCAGTGAGATAACACCACAACTGTTACTTCCATTTAACCAATTAGAAAAACAAGGCTATACTCCATCAAGGCAGTCTCTAAAAGTTGAAAGACTAGTGTATGTAGCTGGAATCCAGTGTAAATCTCAGTCTCTCAATTCCAAATTTTATGTTTAGTTCAGTAAGGTTGTACTGCTTCATATGTTCTCTTTGCACCTTTGCACCTCTTTTGGAGAAGAAGAAAATGAGTGTTTACTGGGCTCCCCTGACCCTCCTGCAGAAAACGGAAAGCCTGAAGTGCCAGAAACTTTGTGTCCTGGCATCCCTCATGTCTCTTCTGGAGGGGCCAGAATCGGCAGGCAGAGGTAGGTCTGCAGAGCCTGTCTGTGCCCACTGCTCTTCCCTCCAAGCCTGTGTGATTCACTCTGCACTCATCCCTGCCATTTTCCCTCAGGCCCTTGGCCACTGCAAGAAACAGCAGCTGTGGCCATCTAGTTCATGCCACTAATTAAATGGAATTTATGATTCAAATTTGGAAATGGGAACCTTCTTGCCAAGGCATAACAGCTATCTGAAATCAAGCAATTGAGATTCAAAAGACCCTCCTTTGGCCATATACCCTCATTCCATTCCAATCAGCATTTATTGATCATGTGCTATGTGCCAAGGATCCAAAGACTAGTTGTCTTTGCCAAATCACCCTCCATAAATGTTTCTCAAGCACCACAAAGTGTAAGTTAAGGCCATGTGCTGCATTCCTGTATAGAGAGTATAAGGAGAAATGGCTGAAGAAACTCAGAACAAAGAGGAAATAGTACTTTGGACTTACAAAGCAAACCCAATGGAAACAAGACAGCGGGCTGTGGCATAGCAAGAAAGCCGGGGAAGTCAATACAGGACTGAGACCCTTACCCTCCACTCATGCATTAAGAAGTTTAATAGAAATGCAGCTCATGCTATTTTCATTGATCCTGGATTGTGCTGCCTCCACTTGCTCTTGAACATCTGAGGACTATTCCAGAGGGAAGCTGAGTTAGAGAGGACTCCGAGATTCCTGAAATGTGTCACCCTGCCCCTTGCCATCACAGCCCTCACGGATGCCAGACCCCAGGCTATTTTGTTATCTCCTTTCCCATTCCCAGTCTGCCTGCAGCTTTTGGAGCTGCCTGTGCTGTTTTTCATCATTTGTAGCCATGCCCTTTCTCATTAGACTGCTGACTGATGAAGACAGACCCATTTCTCTCAGATTCTCACACTTTCAACAGGACCCACAGTCTACCTGACCCATGAGAGGGTTGGGGAACTTGGGGTTCCGCTCCTGTCCTGCCGTCCTCAGGGTTGTAGAGCTGCTTCATAATGTCTGCTTTGGTGAATACCTGCAAGGCTTTAAATAGAATCCTGTGGGAATGACTCTTTTCAAAGGGAAGTTGAAAGCAATTTTACTCAGCCAATACTCAGAATCAAAGGTGCGTGTATCTCTGTGGGGGCTGTCCTCTCAGTCTTGTTCTGGTCAGAATTAACCACAAATGTCCTTTCATTAAGCGGTTGTTAAAAGCCTCATTTTTGAAAGAGAGGGGAAACAAAGAAGATAAAGAAGAAAGGAAATAAAGGAGTCTGAGAGTTTGCTTCAGAGACTATGTAATTCCAAAATGATGGGAGTATGTTCCCAAAATTATGAGACTGTAAGGACAAGAACAAGAGTAAGCAGATAATTATAATTCTCAATGCTATCTCTGAAGAAATGTAACTTGGTTAAACTAATTTTTTTAAATTCCTAGCTTTGTTACTTCGGGTAAGTAATTCAACATCTCTGAGCTCCAATTTTGTAATCTATTAAGTAAAGGCAATAACTGTAGCTCCTGCAAGGATTACTGAGTGAATTCAATGAAATAAGCCTTAAAAAGGACCCAAGAATGGTATCTGGCACACAGTAAATTTATATAATTATTGATTGCTTATCATCATGGTCATTGTCATTGTTGTCACTGTTGTCATCATTTCTATTCATGTAATGAATATTTGTTTGGATTATTTGTTAGTCACTATGTTTGGTTCCACCAGCATTAAAAATGAATCCAATATGATTCTTATCCTTGGGGTAAAATAACATTAGTACAAAGTACAATATGGTTCCCTTCCTTGAGGCAAAGCAACATTAGTAGAAAAATAACATTAATACAATATAGAAAATTAGAGTCCAAAAAGAAATTGATTTGAAGTGCAAGGAGAGACAAGGGCTGGAAAAGTTTAATTTCAGTTGACAGCAGAGAAGAGCTGAGTATTTTAGGGAAAGTTCAACAGGAGAGGGATGTTTGCTCTGGGTCTTGATGGGTAGATAGGATGTGAAGTAGCAAAGGGAAAATGGGGAGGAATCAACGTTGCACAAGCCATGGAAACACAGAGTAAATTGAAGGAAAATCAAGTAATCCAGTTGGATTAACTATAAGTTATTCAAGGAGAAATGAATAGTAAGATAGAATAGAGTCAGATTGGGAACAGAAGCATCATAACATTTTTAATAAACATTCCCACCAAGGTCATGGGCATTCTGTATAGACACTCAGAATGCTTGGAGCCAGAGACCCTAGGTGAAGGTCCACACCACTCTCTGCATTCATGGGAGACTCACCCTTAAATCCCATAGAAGTGAAATCATAGCTGTCCCTGAGCTAAAACTTGGCAAGGGAGGCTAAGTTATACCTCTCTTGGGCATCTGTTCAGTTGTCTTAGATACTGTTGAGCAGGTGCCACCTAGTCTACTTTGCTGATGTGGAGCCATATTCCAGTTAGCCACCCAATCTGGCTGCTTCTACTTTCTATTCCTCTTTGTTTTTCACAGGACGTTATGTCTGTGGAGAAAATCAAGGTGCTTGCCATTGACTTTTAGAGAGAGAAAAGCAAGGGAAATAAGGTTACTGAGCTCCTATCATATGAGAGGTCGTATCTTACAGGATTTTTTGTAATAGAGTTTGCTTAATTCTCCTTGTTCTTCAAATGTACATTGTATGCTGGTCTTTATAGATGATGAAATGGATGTTCTGAGAAGTTAAGCTCCTGGCTTTCTTGACTTCTTTTAGCTAAATGTGATAGAGGACAGTTTTGTATGGATGTCTGTTTGTTACTAAGCATGAACCCATTCCACTTAAAAGTCTATCCTGAGCCCTGCAGGGGTTATGGTATTCTTCAAATTATTTAAAATGATCATGGTATTGTCAAAATGCAGCCCTGGTGAGAGGTGGGTGATATTTTGCTGTCCTACAGTCTACGGCTCTTTAACAACCTTACCTGGGGCAACAATTACATTTGCTTTGTTTATCATTATATATTTAGTTTCTAGCATTTACTCAATAAATATTAATAGGAAAAAATGGACCTAGGTCTCAAGCCAGCTTCCACAGTCCCGGAAAGTGATATGGTATACTCCCAAGTGCATTGACTCAAAGTCAGCGGGTTCAAGACTTGATTTTACTATGATTTAACATGTGCAGTTCACATTTTAAATCTCTGAGTCTTGATTTCCTGTTCTGCAGAATAACAACTCCTAACTCTGTGTATCTACCACCCAGAATTGTAGTGTGAGGTTTAAATGAGGTAATCCCATTCAAAAAAATATTTTCTCTGTGTAGGATTGGACATGAACAATGACTATAAGTGATTGAGCTTGTGAAGAATACTATTTTTATACAAATAAAAGTCAAAGGGCTGTTATTACCAGGGCATCATCAGCTTAATATCAAAAGAATCTCACCCCCAAGACCTAACTGTGTTCCCTGCAGAATTTTTTCCCTCCCTGTTGAAAAATTGAGCACATTCTTTTTCTCATGACATTTCATCTAAATCAAGTTGTCAGGAAGGTGTAATTTCTTCTAGGTGTGCGTATGAAAATAGATAGGCTGCTTTTTCCTTGGGGTCATTAGCACTTACCTATTTTCTGGCTCCCTGGTTTGCTGAAAGCAACAATGGATGACATTCACAATCAGAATGGCTGGCTGAACATGTTCTCCGCTACTATCAGTTTTGTCCCCTGGCTTCCTCTGGAAGTAGCCATATCATAGGCCCCAAAGCACATATTTTCTCATGAAAATACACATATTCTTTTTTAAATTGGGGTATACCTGGCAATCAGTACTAAACTGAAACCTAAAGATTTGGGTAAAGATTTTACCTAAAGATTAGGTAAAATCGAGGTAAAAATTTCAGAATTAGACAAAAGGTCAGTAAATTTTTTTAGTTCCACTCTCTCATTTTACAGATTAGGAATTCCAGACCTGTCAATCATTCCATACATGCATCCATGCATTCATGCATGTATGAAGTCATCTGCTACTTAATCATTAATTCAATCCATATTTAATGAGTCCATGCTGTATATCAGGCAATGGGGATAAAATATAAGTACTTGGGGGTCCTCTTCCTCAGAGACTTGATTACATTTGATTAATTTTTCAACAACAATATTAATATTTTTTGTGTGATCCAGAAGGGTGCTTTTTCATATACTATTATATTTGATCCTCAAAAACATATATGAGGCAGGTACTCTTGTACTCTTATTGTTTCTATTCTACACTTGGTAAGCCAGAAGCTTTGGGAGATTGAGTAACGTGTCAAAAATCATATATTAGTACAGAGGGAGAATTGCAAACCAGTATTGGGGAGGAAATTTTGAAATATCTTGAGTTGATAAATCAGAATTTCTGAACATTTCTAAAGGAAAGTCACATAGGACTGGAAAATGACCAGAAGAGTTCAAGAGGGCAGACGTGGTACCGCCTTTGAAAACCCATTGCCCTGACCAATGCAGTTCCACCAAGAGCTGGGGAGTCCTAAGGCAAACCAAGAAGCTTACAGTCTGGCAGGAAAGCATAGATTCTTTACAGAAATAAATCATCTGGAGCAATAGTTCTCAGATATGAATGTGCATGTGGATCCCCAGAACCTTGTTTTTTTTTTTTTTTATTTTTTTTTTTTTTATTTTTGACAGGCAGAGTGGACAGTGAGAGAGAGAGACAGAGAGAAAGGTCTTCCTTTGCCGTTGGTTCACCCTCCAATGGCCGCCGCTGCAGCCGGCGCACCGCGCTGATCCGATGGCAGGAGCCAGGATCCAGGTGCTTTTCCTGGTCTCCCATGGGGTGCAGGGCCCAAGCACCTGGGCCATCCTCCACTGCACTCCCTGGCCATAGCAGAGAGCTGGCCTGGAAGAGGGGCAACCGGGACAGAATCCGGCGCCCCGACCGGGACTAGAACCCGGTGTGCCGGCGCCGCAAGGTGGAGGATTAGCCTATTGAGCCACGGCGCCGGCTCCAGAACCTTGTTAAACGCAGATTTTACACAGCAGATCTGAGGCAGGGGTTGGACTTCCACATTTCTGAGCGACTTTCAGCGGATGCTGGTATTGCTGGTCCCCGGGCCACACATGAGCAGTGTAACCTATAGACCAAGATCGTTTGCTTTTAAACTTTTTGCATGAAATAGACACAGATCTTAATCTCTATGAGACTATTATGTTGAATATGATATTTTGACTCTAGATTTAAAAGCCATGGCCTTGATTATTGAAGGAACCATCTTTTTCAAAACCATTACAAAACAGGTAGTTACTATCAATTTGTAAGAAGGCCAGAGATACATTCCAATATTCTGGCTGTTGGAGACACGTAGGGAGTGAAATAGCAGATGAAAACTCTCGTTCTCTCTCCTTCTCTCTCTTTCTCTCTCTTTTCATTTCTCTCTCTTTCTGTTGCTCCACCTTTAAAATAGGTGAAAATAAATAGACATTTTAAGAGAATAAAATTAAAAATGAAAAAGTAAACCTGTAGTAACACTTAGAAGGAAGAGGTATAAACCAGAACAGCCAAGACCCCACCACAAAAACATAAGCATGAGTTGTAACGCTGTAATACAGGGGAGTGTTAAAAACAGGACCTGAAGGATGCCCTGAATTGCAAGCAGTAAGATGTTAAAATGGGTTGGAAATAAAAATACCTAGATACTGTAAAAGTTTAAAGTAATATTGCCATAAAACTTGCCCTGTGTTATTAGGATTTTAAATATAGAATTTTAAAAGAGATCTAGAGAAGCATAAGATTTAAACTGTAGCAGCCTCACATCTCTTTTAATCAGAGGAATTCCTTCAATCCCTGGAGAAACCCCAACATTGTCCTCTTAGCTCAGGTGGTTTATTCTCTTCCTCTTGTCCTTTGCAACATTTCGTAAAACTGAGCTGCATTAGAACACCTATGCAACAGAGGCCTCTGTTACACTTGTTGGCCACCTGTACAGTGCACATGTCTGAAATTCAAGTTATAGGAGCTAGTGAGGTTCCTCTTCTGCAGTGCAAATAGTTTGAGAGGTCACACATAGAGTCCACCCAAACACAACATAGGTATTTGTAGAGTTACTACAAGAGTTAGCTCAATATTCCCAACAGATTGAGCGGGGAGCAATCCCTCTCTATCAAAGGATTGATGCTTGACCTTCATTTAGGACTTTTTGGCCAAAACACATCAGTGGAGAGGTACATTGGATATCTGGGAGTTTATATGCAAAGCTGAATCTCATGAAAGAGCTTAAGGCTTCTGATAGTACTTTTTTAAAAAATTATTTTAGTCCTATCTGGGTTGTTGTTGGGATACTGTCTTAGAATAGTGAATGGCCTTTTAGGTGAGAGCTGAATGGTTGAGTGGTTTTTTGATTTGATTTTTAAGCAGCAGGTGTCAACATTATTCTGTTCCCTCCTATACAATCAGAAGTCTCTTTGGGAGGGTTCTGTGCTGGTCAAAAATTTCTTTCCATGGATAAAATTAGCTGGGTCTCAGGGTATCAGTCATGAAAGTACATGTCCATTTGTTCACTGAAGGATCCATTCAGTCATCTGAAGAAAAAAGTTATATGTGGAGTTCTGCTCTTGAGCAGGAAGAACACGCATCTATCCACCTTGGAAAGCATTTTTTCTTTTCCAAGAGGAAACACAAGCACCCATGGACAGATTGCTCTATAACGGTTCCATAGTTGTCTTATCAGGCTTGATGGTAGGTCTAGAAAACTGGCTGGGTCATTGTTTCATGTATTCCCAGTTCCTGAAAGTCAGTGGGTGCTTGGAGACAGATAAGTAAATGAGCTAGATATATAGATAAATGAGTTCCTTAACTTGTTTCCAGCAAGCCAGCTACTGGGTTAGAAGCTTGCACGTTCTTTCCTAGTTTACTATTTTCAAAACCTGTGATATCATTCTCTTGATTTTTGTTAAAGATGTTGAGA
Organism: Oryctolagus cuniculus; assembly: GCF_964237555.1. Lineage (NCBI taxonomy): Eukaryota > Metazoa > Chordata > Mammalia > Lagomorpha > Leporidae > Oryctolagus > Oryctolagus cuniculus. Next base: position 120,628,256 of record NC_091432.1, read on the forward strand.
TTCAGAGAAGCTTTAAATGGTAACGATAAAACTTACTTAAATGGTTTCATTGACTTGTTCCTTCCTTTCTCCCTCCCACTTTCCTCCTTCCATCCCCTTTCCTCCTTCCCTCCCTCCCTTTCTTACCCCATTTCTCCTTCTTATCAACTAATTTTATGACACACTCTCTTAATTGGTGTGAATAAAGAATGATGAGGACAGGGCCAGCACTGTGGCACAGAGGGTAAAGCCACCTCTTGCAGCACTGGCATCCCATATGGACATTGGTTCAAGTCCTGGCTACTCCACTTCTGGTGCAGCTCCAGCTCCATACTAATGCACCTGGGAAAGCAGTGGATGATAGTCCGATGTGCATGGGCCCTGTACCAATGTGGGAGACCCAGAAGAAGCTTTGGATCCTAGCATCTGCCTGGCCCAGCCCTAGCTGTTGTGGCCATTTGGAGTGTGAACCAGTGGATGGATGATCTCTCTTTGTCTCTCCCTCTCTCTGTAGCTCTGCCATTCAAGTAAATGAATAAATTAAAAACAAAAACAACAACAAGATGAAGCACTGCTCCTTGTCCTGCAGGAACTTGGAGTCTAGTGTTAAACATTAGCACTGTTGCAGTATTTTAAATGCTGATATAGAAGGACCATATACCCTGTGATAGGCCAGCCCTGCCCCAGTGCTCGAGTCTGGAAGTGGCTCTGCTTCTCTGGACTGCAGCCCCTGGCCAGCAGCCACCCTTGTCACCACCCTGGCTCTCCTGCTCTGTGGTGAGCCTGCCTTTGCCCTTCAAGCCCAGGTGCTGAAAGTTTGTCACTGCTGCAGCTCTTGGTCTCCTTACCAACCTTTATTTTCTCCCTTAACCTGCCTCACCCCTCTGTAGATGGCCCTTTAGTTAAATTCTTTCACCCATCATTTGTTTCTTGTGGGGATCCTGATTGATGTACACATTGGCCTTTAATATTGATGGCATATTTTCATGATAGTATAGCTTTGTAAATACAGTCATATTGAGGAATGTCCTTACAGTGCTAGTATAACTATAAAAGCAAAAGAAATATATTATTAAGTACCCATGAAACCAAAACCTAGGGGTGGGCATTTGGCCTCGTGGTGAAGATGCCATTTGGAATGCGTACATCCTAAGTTGGAGTGTCTGGGTTTGAGTTCCAGCTCTGCTCCTGGTTCCGGCATCCTGGGAGGCAGCAGGTGATGGTTCAAACGTCTGGGTCCTTGCCACCATCTGGAAGACCCAGACTGAGTTCTTGGCTCCTGGCTTCTGCCTGGCCCAGTCCGGGCTCTTGTAGGCATCTTGGGAGTGAATAGGCAGATGGGATTTCTCTGCCTATCTACCTGTCACTCTGTATCTCTCTACCTCTGTAATAAATGAAATTTAAAAACCAAAAAGGGAACGTAACAACCAATGAAATATAAACCCATAATTTACGTCCATATGGTGAACTGGGATGCGTCCCTAAACGAAACTGCAATTCTGGTGGGTTGCTGAGTGCCCCAGTGGGGGTCTGAGCTTGGCATACTTCCATTTCGATATGCAGGGAGATGACTCAATTCTTCCACCATCTATGTGCAAACTACTGGGAAATCTCCATTCCTCCCGTGAACATTGAGGTCATTTGACCTTCATGGTGAAAGAAAGTATAATTTATGTATTTACCCAGACTCTGTTCTTTTCTTATTACCTTTCAATATTAAAGAAGTACAACTTGTCACCTTCACTGTTGTAAATACAAACACAAACCCAGGCATTTTAATCCTCCTAGGTGAGCATCTTCTGCTAATTTTTATGTTGTCAGGAATGAACACATACATCTGGAAAATACCTAAAATTATTGCAGTACCTCCGAGGACCCCCTAGGTGACAGGTACCTTAGTTCAAATGGGAAGCCACTGAAGGTCAATGAACCAGGAACCTGAAGGAGAGGAGACAGGAGGCAGGGAAACAGGCAATCCAGGGCTTGTTCTCATGCACCTCTAAAATGTGATTGAGGGAAAGCTCCCTCCCAGAATTAATCAGATCACACTTTCATCTCCTTCCAGAGAGGAGAGGAGTATTACAAATGAAGAATCAGGGACTCAAGGGTGACAACTGGGCATCATTGCAGAGTAAGACTTAGTCTGGAAAGAAATGGAACAATAGGCCAAAAGCTAGTGGGAGAGAGAGAGAGAGACTGATTCATCAACAAAGCAGTAAGAACACTTCCCGTAAGGCAACCTGGGCTACCTGTATACCAAATTTCACTTGCTGGGAGAATGTTAACAGCATTTCACTATTAAGGATTCAATTCTTTCTTTACATCATGGGAGAAAAGAATGAACTCAAGAATCTTTAAGATGTGGCTGAAGCATCAGTACCCTCTTGGGATGCCTTCCTTCCAGATTTTTTTAAAAACGGATAGTGGGGGGGGGGGGCGCTTTGTATGTGAGCAGTGTGCTTATTAGAAAGTTCTCACTAAAATTAGTATTTGAATTGTTTCCCAAGCAAACCTGGGCTAATTTGGAACCTCAGAGTCTTCTGAGCGTTGACTGTGGGTAGCACCCTCTCGCCACCCCCATAGCTTGGCTTCACCCTCCTTGGCTTCAGAAATGGGAGGGACGCAAGCCTGTAGGGAGGTCATAGTGTGCTGAGCCCTGTAGTGGCTCCAGGTGCAGCAAACACTCCCCTGCAGCCTCTGTGAAGGGTGATCCTAGGAGAGAAGCTCTCTACCTTCTTAGTGGCTGACACTCTGGGGTGATCTTGTTGGAAAGGGAAACTTATATTCCTGACTTCCCATTTCTAGAGAGGAGAGAACATTGATGCCTCTCCCCACATCAGGGAAATGTTGGAGATTTCACTTCCCATCCTTCCATCCACTCCCTTTCTCCCAACAATTGAAGTAACTCAACCAGAAAGTAGGGGCCAGTTCAGCAGCATCTGGTTCCCTGATTATGGCTTCCTTCTGAGTGGAAATGCTTTCATTTCTCATATCTGCAAGGCTGCATAGGGTTCCAGCTTCTCATGACTGTGCACATCTTGGTCATAATTTGTCATCCTACTCTTTGGGTAATCCTGGTACCTCCAAGTAACATCTTACCCTTCAAGGCATCCCAAACCCATAGGATAAACAAATTCATTAAGATAATCTGTCACTCTTGCCTAATGGCTGGGGTGTCTCTTCACTGATGCCTGAAAAATCAATATTTCTTGAGAAAGTCCAGGTGTGCTCTGGCTAACCATGGCCCCACCTTTGCCTATAAAACCTTTTTTCTTCTGCCTTGTGGTATAAGAATCCACTTGCCTGGAGACCACCCAAGGCCATGCCCCTGCCTGTGAGGCCCTGAGAAGTGACACCTGTGTTACTGATGGATTTGTCCACTTCCTTCTCCAGTCTCACAGCACCTTCTAATTTGGTGGCCAGGTCTCACACACTGGGTTTTCCTGAACTAGGCAGGCACACCTGGACTCTATAGGAAAGGAAGTAGGATATCTCATTTTTAACCTTAGCAATAACAGCAACAGAACCAGAAAATTGTATTCTACAACGGCGTTTACCTAAAGCTCTGCTTTGTGGGGCTAGGGAATAATTAATTGCTCAGACTCAGAAGGAGCTATTCAATTCTCAGTTTGCTCATGATTTCTGTGTCTCCACTGGTCAGGACTCTGCAGGAAAGGAGGTGAAGGGTAGGATTAGAGGACTTGAATGCTTTAACCTGTTTCTGCAGGCAGCCCCTCTGCGTGGGTCAATCCCACACAGGACTCCCCCATCAAACACTGTTGCTGCCATGCTGGGCTCAAGACAGCTGCCCCCCTGGGTGTGCAGACTGTGCCAAGATTCACCTACAGCTGGTGCCCTGGTCCTCAGTGCTGTGAGATGCCACAGAGCTAGGCTTCGCTGAGTTACTGTCTTCCCACTGCTATTGCAGTACCTGATCAATTCCCAGATGGAGAGCTAGCAATTACCACTCATCAGGTGGCTCTAAACTTTCTTTTGCTTTTAGGAGTTGAAGCATTAAGCTCATTAAATTTACCCCAGGTGGTATGAGCATGTCATGGTCTTCTCTATCTGCTTCCAGGGAGCAAGCATCTCCCGACTCGGTAGAGCTCAAAAGGGTTGAACCAGCTGACACAGGTGACGTGCTGAACTCGGCAAAACCCAACTCCTGTGCCATGTGATTTCCAGCCATGCTCAGGGTGCTCTGTGCCTACCAGTGGGAGGGGATTAACTTGTGTTTTTCCAAATCAGTATACTATCCAGGGTGTAGGAGTGAGGAGGAGAATCCTGTTTCCCACAGTTCAAAACTGTTTTGTTTTGGCCTAATCTGGCTTACATAATTACAAATAAACCCAGAGCATTGGGTAATGGGGTCCCCATGTCTCCCAGGAGCAGAGGCTACCTCTCTGTTACATTCAGCCACACTTTGAACCCTCAAGTCTTTGGAACACTACTCTCCAAGGTCTTTGTGAAGGTTGATTTGTTTTTCTAAACTTCCTGCCTCCCTGTGTGAGCAGTTACATGATTAGAGATAATCACTATTAAAATGATAACCACAGGGACAAACACTGTGGCACAGTGGGTTTAGCCACTCCCTTTGGTGCCAGCATCCCATATCAGAGAGCCAGTTGGAGTACCAGCTACTCTGCTTCTGATCCAGCTCCCTGCTGATGCTCCTGGGAAAGCAGAAGAGTATGGCCTGAGTGTGTGGGCCTCTGTTATGCATGTGGGAGATCCAGATAGAGTTCCAGCTCCCTCTCTCTTCTTGACCTGGTCTCAGCTGTTGCAGCCATTTGGAGAGTCAGCTGGCAAATGGAAGATACCTCTCTGTCTCTGTTTCTCTCTATTTCTCTCTCTCTCTCTCTCTCTCTCTGTGTGAGTGACTTTGCTTTCAATAAATAAGAAATCATTAAAAAATTATAAATATAGTTGCTGCATTTTTCCTACGTGAAAACACATCTATATTTATAATCTATCTTAAAATCATCTTTCTCTATTTCTATCTACGTACCTATGCACATGCACACACACACATACATACACACAATAAAAGCATCTGGCATGTTTCAAGGCTGCTGGTCTATCCATTTAGGATTCTAAGCCTCTGGAATGTGAGAGTCAGATTTGTTTCCAGCCACCTACCTGTAAAACGTCAGCCTCCCTCCAACTTCGAAGCTGGGAGCTCTGAGGACCAGGGTGAAAGCTACTTGCTCTGCCCCGCCCATCCTGTGCACCTGTGCTGGATCCCTTTACCAGGCTCCCCTCACTCACCCTGCAGATGCTGTGGCAGGGTTGCTGTGATTATTTCTGTTTTGGATTGTTTGTTTGAGATGGAGAGAAGAAGAGGAGGAGAAGGAAGACAAGGAGGAGGGAGAGGAAGATTAAAGAGAGAACATGCCCATCTACTGGTTCAATCTCCCACATGGGTGGCAGGGACCCAACCAGTAGAGCCATCGCCTGCTACCATGCAGAGTTCACATTAGTAGGAAGCAGGAGTGAAGAGCTGGAGCTGAAAATTGAACTCAGGCACTCTGGTGTGAGTGGCGGGCACATTAATTTCCAAACACAATGCCTGTCCTGATTATTTCAGCTTAGATAAGGGGGACACTGGAGACTGGAGGGACTGGCCTGAGCTCCTGCAGCTGGAAGCAGTTGAGCTAAGGTTCAACCCCTAGATGCCAGACTCCACGCCCGGTGCTCTCCAGCTCCATTGTTTACCACATCCTGCTTTCAACAGTGATTCTTCATTAGCAACCTGGTGTTTATCTGACTTTATTCCTTATTCCTAGGCCAGAGGGCTCTGGCGTTTCATTTTCCATCACTTCAAGTTTAATGGCTTAGAACTAAAACTTATCCATGACAGATATTATAATTTCTCGGGTGTTGGTTGGAAAACCATTGACATATTACAATCTAACCCATTAGATGTACAGGTGTTTTGTGTTCAAAAATTGTAAAAAATAGAAAATAATAAAAAATAAAAACAAAAATTAAAAAAAAACACCCATATCCATGCTTGCTTGTGCAAAGAGCATTTACTTGCATCTAAAACACAAAACTCCTATTCTTTCCATGTTACAGATGTGATTGTCACATATGTTCATCATGAATTCATAATGAGGGCTCGGAACAGATGGCACAGACTTACAATGGCATGAGCTGCAAGCAGTGATTCCCTGTAATGCACAGGCTGCTGCTGCCACCCTCACCTCCAGTGCAGTGGGGCAGGGTCTGAAGAGGGCCCCTGTGGGCTGCCTGGCCTGTCCGGGGCTGGGCATGCTCTTGCTTGGCATGGGCCGCATGTTGCTCAGTCTTGGAGCTGGTCCCTGTGTCTTTTATGGCCTTCTCGGTGTCCTAAGAAATAGCCTAGTGCCTGAGCACTCAGAACAGAATTGATCTCACCAGAATTTGCTGAGTAGTGGAGAGAGACAGGGCCTGTGCCAGGGGCTCACTCCCACTTACCAAAAGAAGGAACCCTCTTCCTGTCCGTGTGGCTGTGGCTCCACTCTGAACCCACCTCCTCTTCTAGTGAGAACCAGCCCTGTGTCTGGGCGGGGGTAGGAAGTGGGGTGGAGTTAGTTTGTGATAACTGTATTTAGAGTAGGGTGTCACATATTGCCATGTGTGTCATGCCACTTAATCTAAGGAACTTTCAAATTGTGTGCACTGATATGTGTTCTGAATCTCATTCCCAGTGAGGGACACAGATTTGAATTGAAGTCCATTTGCTTGCAAAGCCCAGCATTACCTGATAGTGTCTATTGCTGGTCACTACTTTTTTAAATTTTGAAAAAAAAAAATTACTTATCTGAGAGGCAGAGAGAGAGAGAGAGAGAGAGAGAGAGAGAGTGTGCTCCCATTTGCTGAATCATCATCTAAATGCCCACAATAGCTAAGGTGGAGCCAGAGCTGAAGCCAGGAGCCCAGAACTCAATTCATGTGGGTAGCAGGGACTGAACTACTCGAACCATCACTGCTGCCTTCCAGGGTCTGTGTTAGCAGAAGGTGGAGTCAAGAGCCAGGACCGGAAATTGAACCCAGGCACTGTGATCTGGGAGATGGATGTCTTAACAGGTATCTTAACTGCCAGGCCAATTTACCCCCTCTAGTGAAGTTTCAATAAAAACAAAATTCATACTCCTCTCCTCCAAGGACACTAACAACTTTCAGGAGTTTTGGTTTTGAAGTTAAACTATGGTATGAAACTATACACGAGGTCATTTGCTAACACATATTCATGTGTGCCATGCAGCATGAACTGTGGGCTCAGTGCTCTGCAGCTGATCTCTAGAAGTGCAGTGATCATCTGAGATGAAACGAGTGAGTGGCGGATGGTAGGACTTCAGTTCTGAGAATGAGAGCTCTCCCCAGCTGGGGACAACCCAGATGGTAATCCTCAAATCACATTATTCAGGATGCTTGTGTTTCCTTCCTTTGTGAGGATGGGAAACTTTGCAGAAATCCCTTGTCTTAGCATGAGTCCTGGCCCACAGGATTCTTTCACATGTATCCACCCAAAAAATGCAGGTGATGTGGGAGGGCCCGGAGCAGATGGTCTGGGCTGAGGCAATGGGACACCAAAATCCAGGGAGGATGGCACCCAGAAAAGCCTCATATTTGGGCTTCCTTTGAAAACTGAAGGTTATATTACTAATGATAATTTTAAACATTTTAATAAAACAAATTTTTGCTGAATGTTGAGGAAAAATCACTTTTCCTACTTGCTGTTGAATGAATGCTACAGAAGGAATAGAGGCAACTAGTACAGTGCACGTCCTGGCTGGTCAGGCCGATTTTATTCATTGATTCAAAGCATAATTGTAGAACTTTACTTTTCTAGAATGTGTCTCTCAAACTTCACATTAGTAGGACCTATCATGTTATTGGGTGGGAAATAAATATTTTTTTCTTTTCTTTTTTTTTTTTTTGACAGGCAGAGTGGACAGTGAGAGAGAGAGACAGAGAGAAGGGTCTTCCTTTTGCCGTTGGTTCACCCTCCAATGGCCGCCGCGGACAGCGCGCTGCGGCCTGCGCACCGCGCTGATCCGATGGCAGGAGCCAGGAGCCAGGTGCTTTTCCTGGTCTCCCATGGGGTGCAGGGCCCAAGCACCTGGGCCATCCTCCACTGCACTCCCTGGCCACAGCAGAGGGCTGGCGTGGAAGAGGGGCAACCGGGACAGAATCCGGCACCCCGACCGGGACTAGAACCCGGTGTGCCGGCGCCGCTAGGCGGAGGATTAGCCTAGTGAGCCGCGGCGCCGGCCCGGGAAATAAATATTTTGTTCTTGGTATTTTCATAGGCCATTGTAAGAGTTTGTCACAATGCAAACTTTTCTGGGAAAAAGTAATTATATAATGTGTAGAATGCGTGACAGCATGGCTGTGTCACAATGGGTGCTGCACCAGAGGCAGGGGTGTGGGTGTCTGCACCATGGATTCCAGGGATGCCATTGCACCTGTGCTAGCAGATACATTGTTGCTATTTGGGCCTGTTCTTCATCTGTGAAACCGCTATTGTGAAATCCACTCTTCTTGCTTCAAAGAAATTTATAAGAGGGAACACAGACAAATGAGGGAACATGGACAAAAGCCTTCTGTAAATTTTAAAGTGCTTTACAAATATCTGTGGTGTCTGGAATATCATATGAGTATATAGAGTTTCTCAACTTCAGTGCTGTTGGTATTTCGAGTGAGATGATTCTGTTCAGGAAAGGAGGGCCACGTTAAACATTGCAGCGTCTGGAGCAGCATCCCCGTCCTTTACTCCCTGAAACCAGTTGCACCTCCAGTTGTGACAACCTTGGAAAATGTGACCTGGGGGACAAAATCTTCTCCAGTGGAGGAGTCTACTAATATACGAAGCTCCTCCATCACAGATACTATTAATAGGTAGGAGGAGATATTTTAGGAGATTGGATTCCTGGGCCTTGTTCTCCATAGGAAGTCTTTTTTTTTTAAAGATTTATTTATTTTGCTTGAAAGTCAGAGTTACACAGAGAGAGAAGGAGAGGCAGGGAGAGAGAGGTCTTTCATCCGCTGGTTTACTTCCCAATTGGCCGCGATGTACAGAGCTGCCGATCTGAAGCTAGGAGCCAGGAGCTTCTTCTGGGTCTCCCATGTAGATGCAGGGGCCCAAGGACTTGGGCCATCCTCTACTGCTTTCCCAGGCCGCAGCAGAGAGCTGGATCGGAAGTGGAGCAGCCAGGACTCGAACCAGCGCCCATATGGGATGCGAGCATTGCAGGCAGTGGCTTTACCTGCTACACCATAGCGCTGGCCCCCATAGGAAGTCTTAAGAGCAAGTTGACCTGTCTTTCATTTAGAGGAGGAAGCCAGGGACTGAAGAGACCCAGTTAAATTATAATTTATTGAGAATCAACCATGGGTTCATTTGTGTGCAAAGTGATTCCCTACCAGAGGGAGAGGGTATGGGCACCCATCATAATGGGGCAGAAGCCACAATAAATCTTCGAGGCAAGGCAGTTGTCCAAATAAGAGCCAGGGAAACTGACAAATAAAATTTTTGTGATGAGCAAAATCCAGCCCAACATAGAGAGAGAAAGGAGTACTTTAGCAAAAACAAAACAAAATAAGTTAAAAACAAACTTCTGCGGCCTTATCAATTTTGAAAAAAAAATTATTAATTTGAAAGGTAGAGTGACAGAGAGAGAGAGAGCGCGTGAGCAAGCAAACTAGCTTACATCCATTGATTTACTCTCCAAATGCCTGCAACAGCCAGGTCTGGATTAGACTGAATCCTGGAGCCAGGTGGCAGGAGCCAAGCCTTGAGCCATTTTCCTCTGCTTTCCTGGGTACGTTGGCAGGGAGGTGGTTCAGAAGTAGAGTGTCTGGGACTTGAACAGGCACTCTGATAGGGGATGCAGTTGTTGCAAGTGGTTGCTTAACTCTCTGGACTACAATGTCAGCCCTTCGATTTTTTTTTAAAATGACTGAGAAATAAGGTGACTAAGAAGAGTGTAGTACAAAAGGAAATGCAGAATTCTAAGACTGAATGAATTATTAAATTCTCAAACCCATATTGCTGGCAAGTTGGGCTGCCTGCGTTCATAAAGTGCCCACTGACATCAGCTCTTTTTCCAGAGACTGACATGCACGGTCTCCCAGGGTCTTGAACTCCTGTGCCTGATGGTATAAATGGGTTTGCCTGAGTAGAGCTAGGAAGAGTAGCCGAAAGCTGCAGTGGTGCAATCACAGAGCTCTGGGTTTGAAGTCAATTCCCCCTGTAATTAACAGTGTCCTTGGACACACTGCTTACACTTTCTGAGTTGCAGTCTTCTCATACAAGGCTTAGAAATAATAAGCTTAATGATTCTTTTGAATGATCCCACTGAACCTCCACCCACAGAGTACACCCCACTACCAAGAGTCCAGTTAAGAAATGGGATGCAGTTGTAAAACAGTGTGTGGCACAGCTATAATACTACCACTACTACTACTACTACCAATGGTAACTGTTGTTAAGCTTTGGGAGTTTTTTGAAAATGTGCTAAGTCTTTTGCTTGGGTTATATTCTTTCTTATCTTGTAGAACAATTATTCAAGATGGGTACCACTAATAATTTTCCATATGAAGAAACTGAGACTTAGAGCAAAGTTTCTGGCCAGACATTGAAAGCAGTGGAGCTGGAATTTGAATCCAACACTCCTGATCCCCATGACCTCCCTCTTTCTATTTGACCAAGTATTTCATCAGGGACTTGATGCTCACACAGCTAGATGGCTTCCTGTTTGGTAAGTGTGTATGTTTCTCATTCATTCTTTTCAGAAGAGACCTTGGCTTCAAAGTCAATCCCTCCATCCCAAGAATTTTTGACTTTACTGTGGTATGGAAGTCTCGGGCATTCCATAGAAACCCTACTTTGCAATTTGCACTTGGTTTGTTTGCTGGGCTACCAGTGCAAGGTGCCGTGATCTCTGATGACACTGGGGAATGACTGGGATGTGTGGTCCATAAGGTGTAGTAAACCCATTTTCAAATTATGATGTTTTTCATCTACCATGAGTTTGGCAGGATGGAATCCTCAAGGAGCTCTAATATTCTTAGGTGATTAAAAAATGATTTATCCACTAAAAAAAGGAAGAAAGGGAATGAATTTTCCCTGGAACATTTACTGGCATGTGATAAACATGAGGCTTGCTCAAGGCAAGCTGCTTTTTCTGAGAATTCTGGGCTGCCGTTCCTTGTCTCTGTCTTCTGCTGAGTTGCATCATCCATTAAAACATTGCTCTCACCCCAATATCCTGCTGGATCTACTTTCTCTTCTTCCCCCAGATCTGCTTCTAGGAAGGGATATGATCAGGTTATCCAAGTCAAAGCATGGACGTCATGGGAACTTACCCTGCCCTCCATGGGTGACATTTTTTAAAGGACTTTGTATCATAGAGTTTAAGCATTGATAGGCTAGTGGATTGTGTACTCATTAGCGATCTTGTCTTGGTGATCATTCCAAGTGTTCTGCTCACCATGTTGGTTCTGGGACCATTTTATGGCTAGGAGGAAAAGTCATGTGAATGGTACCTTGTGAAGTGAGCTCAGTAATGTGGTGTCAGCATAATACAATATAGAGGGAAAGGAAGCTTGTTTGTTGTTAATCAGTTTTAGAGGGGTGCAATAAATACCCTTCTATTCTTTCAAGTTTAGGACCACTTGAGAGGTACAGAAGTCAGAGATGAAACTCAAAATGTTTGAAGAAGAAACAGCTTGGGAACTGTAGCTTTAGACTTGCTGCCAAAGGTACTTGCAAAATTTCCTTGTAGAACCAAACAGATTTAGTGTCCTCCTGCTAACCTGTACTCCAGTCACTGCCAGTGAGTAGGGAGGGAGGTCAGGTGCCTTTACCTAGGGTAAACCTCTTAAAACACAAAGCCAGGGAAGCCACTGTGCCTCCTCCACATCTCAGACTCTCCTGGCGGCTTTGACTCTGAACCCTGTGTCATGTTCGTCTATACTGTACACACTGCCTTTACACCAGATTTTCTACATGTGTTCGCATGAATACTTACAAGGTAGGAAACTAATTAAACTCAAGATGGGAAAGACTATGGTGAAAAGGTTGGCGAGGTCTGTAATTTCTTTCTGCAGGTCTCTAGGGCCAATAATGTGTAAACAGGCACTGGAAATGTTCAAGAGGTTGCTCTCCCAGGCTTCCCCAAATAATGTGCCTTTTTTCCTGGGGCATAAAACACAGCTTGATAATTGCTGTCTGAAGCTAAAAATGCAGAGAAAGAGGTTTTATTACTCTTTAAATTAGGAAGCCATTCGAAGAGGATTGGAACTCCACCAATGGAAAGAAAGGCATGCAAAACTTAGCAAAATTGCCCCACTTGGCAGGAAGGAAAGACCAAAACTTACAGCTTTGGATGTAACTTTCTGCTACCTCAATAGGATATTTGTATGGGCATAGGCAGGGTGAAGCAGCGCTTGTAAATCAAGCAGTGTTTATAATGTATGCATAAGGATATTTCAAAAAGTTCAGACAAAAGTGGAATTAAAAGATTAACTTATTTTGGTCAAAAAAACCCTTTGAAATCTATGCGAAGCTTTTTACATAATAAAAGTTTTCCATCACCTTTCTGAAGACCCCTTGTATGCATAGATTTCAAAAATCAATCTATCTTTTAATTCCATTTTCCATAAACTTTTCAAAGCCCCCTCCAGGATGAGTTCTTGGTGTGGGGAGCAGCTCGGACTAGACTGTTACTGGAATTAAGACTTATTCTATGCACCTGCTCTCCCACAATATGGCGCTGGGAGAGAAGAAAACAGCTTCTACACAGCTGCCTCCAGTTCAACCAATGAACTGTAGGACTTGCTCCTGATTGGAGGAGAGCAGCGTACTCGGCGTGTGGGCAGCCGAGTTGGGATTGGCAGAGGAGGACTATAAAGGAGGAGAGAGACGGCATGCACCAGGAACATCTAAGGGGAACATCTAAGGGGAACACCTGTGCAGCCCCCGAGAGAGCCGGCCGGCGGTGTGCCGCTCCCCTGCGGAAGTGGGGAATGTGGCCAGGGGGAACTGCCCTTCCACGGAGGTGGAAGGGATAGTAGCCAACCCGGGAAGGGCCGAGCAGACGAAAGAACAGCGCAGGGTTCAGTGTTGCTCCTCCACGAAGAGGGGGAGCGACATAATGGTGCCGTGACTCGGATATGAAGCCTAGGCAGAGTTTAGTGTCGTTCCTCCACGAAGAGGGGGAGCGACACTTGGTAATGGAGAGGTGATTTTTATCTTCTGCTGATTTTTTTTCTACCACATGTTTCACAGGAATCACAGTTTTCCCTGCCTCTGTCCTGGGACATTTTTTACTAATCTGTTGAAACTCCGTAGGACCTTGGCATGTAGAAGCAGATGGGTAAAGTAGTGTGGTTTATGTGACTGCTGGAGGAAGAACCTCCTTCTGTGCTGCCGTCAGCTTCTTTGCGCCGAGTTGTGCTTTGTGCTGTTCCAACTCATAGGATCATCCCCTCCTGCCCCATGGGTTCTAAACACCAATGGCATGCTAACACAGCCGGCTCTGGAACACTATCTGGGCCTTGTGCAGAAGCTCAGGGGATGGCCAGGAGGGAACCGAACCCTGGTGAACTCACCAGGAGCCCTCAGGTTATCATAGACTCCTTGTGACAGTTGCCTCAAGTCAGAGACCAGCGTCTTTCCTAATTGATTTTTCTCCAGGTACAAAACTTCCTGATCTTGCAGTAAGTTTTCTCCTGTAAAACTCGTGTGTGTGTGTTAGTTGGAAATGGACAATGCTGGGAGAGCGGATGTTCTAGAAAAGATGTCTACATCCACCGTTGTCTTTCTAGCACCACTGGAGCACTTCTTATTATAGTGCTTGTACTGGAGGACAGTGTCACACTTCCATGGCAGCATATAGTCACAGTTGCGATGGCACTTCCATTATAAACTCCAGTGTTCAGGTGCTCATGACAGCCTTGAGGGAGAAAATCGCTCTTTGGGCTGAAATTTCTCATATCCGTTCTCACCTCAGAAGTGAAATTCTTGCTTTGAAAGTCTGGCAGAAAGCTCTGTATCTGTGACTGTGAAAGTCCTCTCAAATAGCCCAGGGGGTGGCGGTGGGGGTAAGAGATGGAGTGGGAATGCAATCTTGGAAGTTCAGGATCCCTATATGCATGGTATTTGGGAGTTGAGACCCCATAATTGCTTTGCAGGCTCTGCCCTAGAGTGACCCTATGATGTTGCGAGTGCCCTCATTCTGTGACTCCTGGGTGGTGAAGAGAATTGGTTAAGTCTACAAGCAAGCCCATTGAAATGATTCCACAGGGAGAACATGGACCTGATTCTCCCCAAATCTGTCTGAACCCCCTGTGATCCTGTATGGAGGTAAGAAATAGTCTATGGCTGTCATCCACCTTCTCCTTCACTGACAATTCTCTGTGCTATTATTTATTCAGCTTTTACAGCCTGAAACCCCTTTCCTGCCATATTCCCCCAGAGCCTTCACATTGCATCAAAATTCTGCTCATGGGGCTGGTGCTGGGTGCAGTGGGTTTAAACCCCAGCCTTCAGCACTGGCATCCCATATGGGCACTGGTTGGAGTCCCGGCTGCTCCTCTTCCAAGCCAGCTCTCCGCTATGGCCTGGGAAAGCAGTAGAAGATGGCCCAAGTCCTTGGGCCCCTGCACCCATGTGGGAGGCCGGAAGAAGCTCCTGACTCCTGACTTCAGATCGGCTCAGCTCTGGCCATTGTGGTCATTTGGGGAGTGACCCAGTGGAATGGAAGACTTCTCTTTCTGGCTCTACCTCTCTCTCTGTAACTCTGTATTTCAAATAAATAAAATAAATATTTAAAAAAAAAAATCTGCTCAACTCTGTGAAGCCCTCCACCTACCCTCGAAGCCAAATCCCCTCTTCCTCTGTATTCAGACCACATTATCTGGACTACTAATGTAGTGTTTATTTGATTCCTTATCCTGTTATACTTACTCATATGTCTTCTGTATATGGCCCTGCCTTCTATTTGATTGCCAGCCTCCTAAGGATCAGTACTCAGATTTCTGTAGATATTGCAATACTTTGGGCAAATTTAGTGCTCAATAAATGCTCATTAGATCTGTTCATTTCATTGTTGGCACTTAGTGAACAGTAGCTATGTCCCAATGCTCTATAAGGTCATAGACATGCTTTCTCAGATTTTGGACAAAACACTTAGCCAGATATGATTCTTGTCCTCTGCAGGCATGTGATGTAGTATGAATAGCAAGGAGACGGGCAAATTAAAAAATAAAAGCCCTCACATTTAAAGTATAAAACCAGCAGAACCATGTGGGATGTGATGGTGGAATTTCAGATCTACTATGGCAACAGCTTTGTGAGTGGAGGGAAAGGGGTAAGTGCATCACAGGGATGGACAGCAGCTAAGGAAAGAATCTCCGGAAAGCTCCAGGCTGTCTCTGCTTCATTAAGGTAATGGATGGCTTTTGAAAAAAGCTGCCAGATGTTAATCCAAACTGATTCCTATAGTAGTTTTCAAACTGATCCTGGGTAAACCAACTATTACATCCATGGCAAATGGTAGTCCTTTTAGTAGCAATTTAAAATGTGAGGTCTGGTGCTGGTGGTGTAGTGTGGTGGGTTGAACCTCTCACTGTGATGCCAGCATCCCATATAGACACCCTTTCAAGATGCTGATGCTCCATTTCAAAGCCAGCTCCCTCCTAATGTGTTGGGAAAGCAGTGGAAGATGGCCCAAGTGCTTGGCCCCTGCACCCGAGTGGAAGACCTGGTAGAAGCTCTGGGCTCCTGGTTTTGGACTGGCCCAGTTCTGGTTGTGTTTATTTGGGAATGAACCAGTAGATTCTCTCTCTCTCTCTCTCTCTCTCTCTCTCTCTCTCTCTCCCCTCTCCATCTCCTCCCTCTAACTCTGCCTTTCAAATAAATAAAAAATAAATCTTAAAAATAAATAAATAAGTACCTGCATACATACAAGGATGACCTTGGACCTGATGTAATCCTATATCATTCCTGCAAGATTACTGCAAAACAAAGAGAACTCTCCATACAAAGGGTGTCTAAAAGTGAGGATTTAAAATAACTTCCCTTTCCATTGTCATTTCTATTATTCATGTGCCCCCACCAATTGATTGTAGCTGTTCCTTTTCTCTACTGTGTCTCTGTGGTATTGAATTTGAGGTTTCTTCTGCTGAGGAGACCCAGCCTGACAGGGCGGATGTGGAAAAATGATCAGAGCCAGCACTTGCTCTTTTAATTCCATCTGCCATGTTGCCACCTACAGTGACACCAGAGCCAGCAGGGAGATGAGCCCTTGTCAGTTCCTGTCTCTGCCCTGGTTGTGTGTGTACCCTGTTATTGAACAAGCTATCTCTTTGGATTCAGTACCCTCTGGTCGATTTTCAAATGGGTTTGGTTGTTGGAAGGTCTCCTCGACTTCTGTGATTAAATCCAACTCGGGATTTAAAAGCAGGCATTCTGTTTATTGGGATAATTAACTAAAGCTTATCTCACTTTATCCCAAATCCCTGCTGACCTATTTTAGGTGCAATGTTCCAGGAGCAGTGATCCAAAGGTGGAAACAGTCAGAGTGGGTCAGTGCCATCTTGCCACCCTTTCAGTCTTGGCTCCTTCTCCCCAAATTTCCTCCTTGGTAACCTGACTATCCCCACTGGATGTTAAACCAAGTTCAAGGTTCTATTTTTAGAAAGTACTGCAGATGCAAGCTTGGCACTAGGACTCTAAGTGGAGAGGTACACTGAGACCCAGTGAATCACCATGGTTCTGGAAGGCACTGGATGCTTCCATCCACATGACCTTGAAAAGATGTTCACCCTTAAAGTGGCACAAGAAAAATGTCTTGATCTCCAGCAGTGGGAGCCACTGCTAGGCTGGAAGCTTGCTTTCCTCCTTGTTCTCTGCTCTTCCTGACCTCTCTATTGCCTCTCTCTATCCCACACATAAGCACAAGCATGGGCGTGCATGCCCCACCGCCCTCCACCCCAACACGCACACACACACATGCAGAGAGACACAGGAACAGAAGGGCAAGGGGAAATCACATGAACCCAGCCAGAATGCCTGAACGCTCAGACCAAACAAAGCCTATCCATTCTGCTCTCTATTCTATCCTTAACCGCAGCAGGCAAAATAAATACTAGCAAATGACGCGACTAATTTTACAATTGCAGAATAAGGCAAAATCATATTGAAATGGCATGGAGAGCTGCTCTTTCCATAAAAAAAGTTTTACTGTTGTGTGGCAAGCACACCTTCTTTTCCTTGCTTCCCACTTTCTTGACCTCTGCCGTTAT
This sequence comes from Oryctolagus cuniculus, assembly GCF_964237555.1. NCBI lineage: Eukaryota > Metazoa > Chordata > Mammalia > Lagomorpha > Leporidae > Oryctolagus > Oryctolagus cuniculus. The sequence goes on from NC_091432.1 coordinate 120,645,533, forward strand.
CTCTAGATTTATCAGCAGTACTAGATGGCTTTTTCACATCAGTAAGCACCATCCAAAATATAACAATCAGAAAGAATCAGAGAAAATAAATCAATGTCCGCAAACAACTGACCGATTTTGGCAAGTACAATTTATTCATAAAAGCTACAGTTCACTGGGGATTCTCTTGTCTTGCATCCACAATGCCCTTGATTCAGATGCCAGCGTGGTGAGTGCCAGGTGGCAGCCAAGATGGGAAGACATTGCATTGTTCCATCCCGTTTGCTTTGTTCCCCTAATGCCTCTGGTTGCCCCTGCTTTAGTCTCAGAGGCACACTTTATTCTAGGAATTCTACACAGTTGTTATCCTAACTAATTGAAGATAGAAATTAAAGTTGAACTGGCTTTTTCTTTTTTTGCGGGAGGGGGGATGATGGTACAAAGGAGGACTTTCTGTCCTAGTGACAAGCTCACTGACTGAGAATCCCCTACGTCTTCTGATCGTGCCTATCATTGCTCTTCAGAGGTCATCGTTGCATATCAGCAGAAATCATCTTAGCAGAAAGACTTTCATATTTTAGCTCTATATGTTGCCCAAGATTAATTGCATGTTGTCCCCAAAGGAACTTTGTGTTTCTTAGTCCTAACCGGCACTCCAGACACTTTGCTTCACGTCTCCCTTTTGATTTTCCAGCCTACATTTACATTAATAAGGATTTCTCTCCCTTCTCCTTTCGAAAGCCTGTTTGTGCTTGGGTTGGGAGGAGAGGCCAAATACTTCGCTCTCCAGCTAAGGACATTAGATAGGTGACGAGGAAGGAAGTGGGGGGAGATGGAATGGGGGAGATCACAGGCCAGGGCTGTGGGTGGCAGGCGAGGTTGGGACATACTGAAAAGAAGCTTCATTTTGGCTCCCAGGCCTGCAAACGTGGAGTAAATAATGCCGCTGACAATAATTAATTAACAATAATAGTTTGCACTCAGAGCTCAGCTTTTATCCGGCAACCTCAGAACACTTCGAAAACCACACTTAATGAAACCTTCTGCCCCTTGGAGAAGGAACCGATATTAATAGTGCCTTTTTTTTTTTTTTCCCAGCGCGGAAACAAAGGGACGGTGGCTTGTCCTGGGACTTGTTATCCCTAAATTGCCCCCGCAGTGGGGAAGAAAGGAGCCATCAGTCCGTTTCCCAGGGTCCTGGTTTGTGTCCCGAAGTGGCGGATAGTGACCTGCTGGAGGGAGCAGCCTGCACCGCCAGCACTCAGCTGCCGATGGGACACAAAGCCTGCCGCCTGCGCGTCATTCTCACCTAGGCTGGCGGCTCGCAGCCTCTGATGTGAAGGAGCACGCAAAAGCCTGCTTCCTGGTCCCAGAGCACGCTGCGATGAACTCTCGCGCGCGCAGACAGTATTTAATTTGTGAGGGCTTGATGAGGTTAGTCACCTTGCTCCGTCCTGCTGCCTTCTCCCCACCACACTTGCCTTCTGCCGGTGCCTTGTCATCCGGGCTTGATGGAGAGCGGTCTGCGGAGGAGCAGAGGAGACAGGCTCACGTCTGCCTTGGCGCTGCCTCCGTTGCCCTCGCTCTCCTCCTCCTGTTGGCCCTCGGCTGGCAGCTGCTGCTTCCCTTCCCCCCGGGCCCCCCAGATGGGAAGGAGGAAAGATTAGTTCTCTTTGCATCGCATGCCAGGGCTGTGCGGTGGATTAGGCTGGCGGAGAGACCTGAACAGCTTCATCTTCAAGAGCAGGGAATCTTTCTCAAGGTCACTGGGCAGCATGTGTGTGCTTCCAAGTTGCTCTGGGAAGCCACCTGCCATGTCCACTGGGATCTCAGTTTGAGGCCCCCACTTGTGAGACTGATACCCCGACATTTCTCCTCTTGGCACTGGTTTTCGTGTCCAACATTCTGCAGAACACGAAAGCCCTTGTCAATTCCCAACAATAAAATGTTATGCTGTTATTAATACTTATTTTGCAAGCAAGTGCATGATGGCAAACAGCTATTATAAATTCAGTGAAGATTTTTACATAGGATACGTTTTGCTTATAACAATAGAGCACCCACTTGAAAATAAAATAAGTGGGACTGTGTTTGCAAACCACTTTTTTTTCAGGTGAGAGCACTTATTGTGCACTCAAATTTGAAATCTTTTGTAATAACTGCATATTTCTCAAGGGCACTTGGCTCATCAGTTGAAAACTTTTGGTTTATAATTTAAGACACACATAAGTTGGGGTGACTGAGCCTGTGAGTTCTTGAAATGGACCGAATACATTCTCAGGTGCTTGGATCTTTTGGCTGAGTTCTGAATGCCAGGGTGCACCTGCCTGTAGAGAAATATGAAAGCTGGGGTATCCACTTAGTTCATCTAGGAAAGTGCCTTGCACCCTGCAGAATACCCACTGCGTGGGCTTCCTTTTACCTCTTATTATGCTTGGATTTCTTTTGTGTGTCTTTTTTTTTTCTGAGGATAACAAAGTAATTTGCTAAATGGGACCATGCTATGTATTGCAAAAGTTGTGCAAAGCAGGATGTGTCTGTCAGAAACCCTTGGTGTATGAGAAGTAGTTCTTAATACACTTTTTATTTGAATTAGAATTCTTCTTGCTTGTACTACTGAGGTCTAGGAGGCCAAAAAAGGGAGGTAAGGAGAATTCATAGCTTGGAGAAATTACTGCTAAGAGAGCAGATTATTGTAGCACAAGAATAACTTGATGGCCATTCATGGTTAGAATTGATTAGGCTCCTGTTGTGTCAATATCTTTACAGAGATTCAGTAACAAGATACATGAAAATGTATATACCACTGTTGTGGTTGTTATCTACTTCTTTCCCAAGACTTGTGAAGAGTGGTTATCTTTTTTCCCACCCTTGAGAAAACACAAGCTCAGCATGGTTTGCGACTTTCTCCAGGGCACAAGGCTGGTCACTGGTTGGGTTGGGGTCAAAACAGCTTACCCTCAATTCTTGCGGAACACAGGCTGTGTGGCTCAGAGTGTCTTTTCGGAGGCTCCGTGGTTCCTGAGAGTGATTTGGAAGGCATAATCTCTCCGTGTTACTGGACAGGCTGTCAGTAAGGGTGTCTCTCTCTATAGAGAGCCCCCTGTCATAGGCACGGTGGGCTGTGATCCCATTGCCCCAAAGGGAGTGATGCCTTGTGGCAAGTTTTCAGCATGTTGGTGCTGTGTGAAACAGTCAAAGATTCCAACTTTTGCTATGAAGGAAAAATCTGTGACTCGGAGTCACAAAGTTCAGGCCCAGATATGAGAGTTCTTAAAAAAGTTTGTGGAAAATGGAATTAAAGGATAAGTTTATTTTGGTGCAAAACATATTGAAATCCATGCTTATGAGGGGGTCTTCCAAAAACTCATGGAAATGCATATTTTGCAAAAAACTGTATGGATTTCATGTCATTTTGCACTAAAATTAGCATCTTTTTAAAAAAGATTTTTATTTATTTATTTGACAGGTAGCTACAGACAGTGAGAGAGAGAGACAGAGAGAAAGGTCTTTCTTTAGTTGGTTCACTCCCCAGATGGCCGCTACGGCCGGCGCTGCATTGATCTGAAGCCAGGAGCCAGGTGGTTCCTCCTGGTCTCCCATGCGGGTGCAGGGGCCCAAGTACTTGGGCCATCCTCTACTGACCTCCTGGGCCACAGCAGAGAGCTGGACTGGAAGAGGAGCAACTGAGACTAGAACCCGGCACCCATATGGGATGGTGGCACCGAAGTTAGAGGATTAACCAAGTGAGCCAAGGCACCAGCAAAATTTGCATCTTTTAATTCCTTTTTTTCATCTGCTTTTTGAAGTTTTCTTGTATATCAGTGTCTGATCTTTCACAATATTCTCAACCTCCCAAAATCTGTTTCTTTTCTGTAAGGTAGTGATTCATTCACTCATCAGATAATTTTTTGAATCTTAACCTTGAACTAGCCTCACTGTTCTTTAGTCTGTAGGAAATCAATCCAGTGGTAGATGAATTAAAAAGGTAATAATTTAGTGTAACAGTAGATTAATAAAGACTTCGGAAAATCTCTATGGATGCCTGGTGAAATCATAGAAGGTTTCAAAATAGGGATAATATTTGAAACATGTCTTCAAAGCCCATGAATTGATCAGGGAATTAAATTCAATCTTACTGGCGACTGTGTGTGTGTGTGCGTGTGTGTGCATGCTTCTACTATGTATCAGCTACTGCACTGGGCTTTTAGCATACAACAGTGAATAAGACAAAGATCCTGTTCCCAAGATGCTCAGTTTGATTAGGAAGGGATGTAATGTACAATATCAACACTGAAAGGAGCACTCACAAAAGTTCCTCTAGCCCAGTCTAGGGCAGGGGGATTTCAAGCAGAGAGAACAGGTTGTGTCAAGATGATAAATCCTGAAAGGGCACAGCATGCCCCCATGCAGTGTTTATGTGTAAAACTGTAGATCGTAAGATGACAGAACCATGGAAGGGGCAGGTGCAGGGGTAGGGAACGTCTGGCCTGCAGGTCATATAAGGCCTACAAAGTCTTTGGTTTGACCCTGTCAAGGAACAGCAGCTGGGACTAGAAATTCAATAAATCTATAGCAGGCTAACTTGTAAGTTGATAATTTTTATGGCTTGTGAATGATGTTATAAATATAAATATATATATATATAAATATAAATGGTTCTTGGAAGAAAAAGCTTCTGTGCCCATTGATAGGGTCACATGTACTTAGTTAAAATCTGGGCTTAAGGGCTGGCACTGTGGAGCAGTGGATTAAGCTGCCGCGTGCAATGTCGGCACCTCATATGGGTTCAAGTTCGAGTTCTGACTGCTCCACTTCTGATCCAGTTTCCTGTTAACATGACTGTGAAAGCAACAGAAGATGGCCCAAGTACTTGTTACCCTGCCACTCATATGGGAAACCCAGATGAAACTCTTGTCTCCTGGCTTCAGTGGCCTTTGAAGAGCAAATCAGCAGGTGGAAGTTCTCTCTTCCTTCCTCTGTGTCCCTCCTTCTGTGTCCCTCCCTCCCTCTCTGTAACTCTGCCTTTCAAAATAAATAAATACATATTTTAAAAATTTGAATTTAAATCTGAAGGCAAAGGGAAAATCGCATTGGGAATCAGATCAAATAGGAAGTTTTGTTTTTGTTTGAAGTGGGTGGGGGGGGGAGAAGGGTTGAAAAAATTTCCTCTGAAAGTATAAATAAGAGGAGCCTTCACAAAGTTCATGGAATGTAGAATTAAGAGATGAATTTATTTTGATGCCAAACAGTTTTGAAACCCACAGCAGTTTGTTCATAATGCACATGTCCAAGTGTTTGTAAAGCCCTTCCACTGTCGTCCTCCCTTATCTGACGCTTCACTTTCCTCAGTTTCCGTCATTTTAATCAATAACAGTGCAAAATTATTAAACAGAAAAGTCTCGGAACAACTCATAAGCTTTAAATTATGCACTATTATGAGTGAGCATGGCGAAATCTCATACTGTTTCATCCTGCACTACCTACCCAGAACATAAACAATCCCTTTGCCAGTGTATATATAGCATGTACACTACCCGTCCCCTCCCACCCCGTCACATTAGTCAGTCAGCAGTTTTCCTGGTTGTCAGATCCCCCTGCCTCAGCATTGCAGTGTTGGTGTTCGCAGAACTTCGTTTACTTGGCAATGGCTCCAAAGTACAAGAGTAGTGATCCTGGCAGTTCTGTTGTGGCAAAGAGAAGGAGGAAAGGGTTTCCTGGAAGTACCATCTTAGGTCATCTCAAGAAGAAGAAAAGTGAGTATAGCACAGTTAGATATTGAGAGAGAGGAGGAAGAGAGAGAGAGAGAGAGAGAGAGAGAGAGAGAAGACCACACTCACATTAATTTTACTATAGTACATTACAGTATATTATAATATTTTCTTATTATGTATTATTGTTAATCTGTTACTATGCCCAATTTATCAATTAAACCTCACCATGCACATGTATGTATTGGAAACAGCATTGTATATATGAGTTTCAGTGCTGCTCCTTGTGTCAAACATCCTCTAGGAGGGCTGGAATGAGCTCCCTCAGGCAAGGAACAATGCCTGCACTCAACTGGGGCAGAAGGCACAGGTGGACATTCAAACAGGAAGCTATTGCAATGGTGGTAGCAGGTGAGTTGGCAGAGTGAGACGAGCAGGAAGAGAAAATGGTGCTGAATTAGATAATGTACAGCTGGATGACGTTTGGGGGTGAAAGAAGGACTCGGGATGCTTGATAGGTTTCATCCTGAATGGGCTGAATGGGCTAAGTGAAGAGGATGTAGTTTTCCAAAGAAGGTCAGCACCACAGCTGGAAGTGAATGTCTGAAAGAAACAGAGGGCCGAGGTTCACATCTTGACCTGTTCAGTACGCTGTTTTTTGGATTGCAAGTGGACACGTACACGTGATCAGGTCAAGATTTGTGACCAGACCTCAAGAAACAGGTGGGAGCTGGAGGAGTGGATTTGGAAATTGCAACACTATGGGTACATCTCTAGTCCCAGGATTGAGGAGAAAGGAGGGTCAAGGATAAATCCCCAGGACAGGGAGCATTTGAGTTACACTGAAGCAGACTGGTATCTTGAGGAGGAAGGAAAGGCAGAGAAATATGAGAAGATCAGGAATGGCTGAGACCCTGAGAGAACATGGGCAGTGTAGAGGTAGAACAGGATGAAGATAGAAAGTGACTCATTGGGCTGGCCATTAGGGGGCCATTGGTGAACTCAGAAAAAGACCAGCACCTGCTGTATAAACTTTATGAGGCTGCTCCTGGGGCTGATGAGACAATGCTTGTGAAAGCAATAGACTGTGAAATGCCAGGCAGATGTTATGTGTGACTTCTCTGCCTGCATTTTTTCTCCCTCCCCTTCTCCACCTCTCACACACTCCCTGACACCACTTTCAGCTGCCTATCCCTTCTAGAAAATGAAGCCACCTGTGTTTTGTCAATTGCAGCCCCCCAACCAGTCTGTTGCTCATCCTTTCTTTGTTTCTGCTATTCTCTCTGCCAAGAAAATCTTGCAATCCCTGCTGTATATCATATATGCATCTCTGCATCCTTTGGGGCTCATTTTGATTATCTTCTCCTCCAGGAGGCCTTCCTTAATTCTTAACATCAGAGGCCACTCCCCTCCCTGTAGCACATACCATTGGTTGGGTGAAATACTCCTCCTCTGGTCTTTCATAACTCAATTCATCACCATTATCTGTTTATAACATGCACAGTAGTGATATCCATTTTCTGTGTTCTGTTACCAGCAAGGACTATGTCTCATTTCTTATAGAATTCCCACGTTCTAGCCCAATGTCAAATACTCAATAGCACCTTGATAAATAGTTGTTGAACATGAATGAACAGATAAGATACCAGGTGTGGTTTTCCTTTCTGGAAATTGGAACTCTCAACCCCTGAAGAACAGTCTTTGGCCACTCATCTAAGAGGCAAAACTGCCCATGGGGAGCTGTGACCAGACTGGCTGACATCACTTATTACAACACCCAGCCCCGTGTATGCAAATGCAGAAACAACATGTTAGGGAAGATAACTTGTGATCCCAACTCATCCCCAGAGCTTTTCCCTGATCCCAGCTGTTTAGAAGCATCTGCAGCATGGCCACTTGATAACAATTACTTCTGTTTGGTAAGTGTGGGTGGGCAAGACGGTGAGTGGAATCAGGGCAGTCAGGGCAGGAGCTGATGGGAAGTCAGATTGCAGAGGCTTCAAGAATGAAACCACAGTGAAAAACAATCCCCAGGGACCTCATCAAGTTTGGGGTTAGAGAGCATGAACAAGGGAAGAAATAGCTGATTGTTATATTTCCCTTAGACTACCTGACTTTAATGTTCAATGCAGCATCTAGCCACAGACACAAATGCATAGGCACAAACCTCAGACAAATGATCTCAGCAGCCCCTGGTCTTTGCAGAGCTGGTGCTTAACCCCTTCCAGTCACAAGGTTAGGTACAGAGCAAGTTGATTTGGCTGTGAGAGTTGTCTTTGAAGAATCTGAAGTGCCATTCAGAGGAAATGCAGTGATTCAGAGAGAGGTACATAGGAGATTGGGGTTCACATCCCAGTTGTATTACAAACTGGCTTCTTTAAGACTTTATCTCCTTATCCTTAAATTTAGATAATTTGGATTTATGGAATTACAGGGTACTCTTTTTTTTTTTAAGTATATTTATTTGAAATTCAGGGTTACAAAGAGAGAAGGAATGGCAGACAGAATCTTTCATTCATTGGTCTATGGCCCAAATGACTGCAATGGCCAGAGCTGGGCCTGGCTAAAGCTAGAAGCCTGGAATTCCATCCATGTCTCCCGGGTGGATGACAGGGGTCAAGAACTCAAGTCATTTTCTACTGCTTTCCCAGGTGCGTTAGCAGGGAGCTGGATCAGAAGTGGAGCAGCCAGGACTCAGACCAGTGTTCATATAGGATACCAGCATCTCAGGTGGAGACTAAATCCACTCCACCTCAACACTGACCCCAACTATGGTTTCTCTTACACTTTAACCATAAGATGCTATCCTCCCTATGTTTATAGCTGATGACTTGTGCTATTTCTGTGTTATTGCGAGGGTTAATCAGACTCTGGAAGATCTACAAGGCTACCATCTCCCCCCCTAACAGTTTGGGCCACAGTCTTATCTATACTCAGGCCCAACTTTGTCATGTACATGCATCCCTGTCATGGCCTTAACATGACTGAGTCTCCATTATGTTCTTTTCTTGGCTTTTGACAATTCCCCTTTCCTTGGTCAACTTTCTGATGATGCTATTGAGCGGTTGTGAGCATCTTAGATCTGTCATGGAGTATGGTCAGGAAGGAAAGAAAAACAGAAACTGAGTACACTTACGTCAGTGCTCTTGATGTGGGCATGAACATATTAGTTTCCAATCCAGGATCTTGTTTCACAGAGATAAAAATTCTGAGCAGAGACAAAAAACATGCATAAGTAGGAACAGCATTTATTTAACAGTGAGAGAATAATCACAGATCCATGTGCAAGTGTGGCATGCCCCAAACACAGGAATAGCTGTCTTAAGTGGGCCCAAAGGTTGTCCATGAAGCCGAAGAAAAAACAAGAGTAATACCTCTAGAGGCCAGCGCTGTGGCATAGCAGGTAAAACCACTGCCTGCAGGGCTAGCATCCCATATAGGCACTGGTTCGAGACCCGACTGCTTCATTTCTGATCCAGCTCTCTGCTATGGTCTGGGAAAGCAATAGAAGATGGCCCAAATCCTTGGGCTCCTGCGCCTATGTGGAAAACCCAGAAGAAGCTCCTGGCTCCTTGTTTCAGATCTTCCCAGCTCCAGCCGCTTTGGCCATCTGGGGAGTGAACCAGCAGATGGAAGACCTATCTCTCTGTATCTCTCTGTCTCTGTCTCTGTCTCTGCCTCTCTCTCTCTCTCTCCCTCCCCTTCTCTGAGACTCTGTAACTCTGCCTTTCAAATAAAATTAATGCATTTTTTTAAAAAAGAGTAATATGTCTAAGTGTGATCCATGGTAAAAATATATCTCTCCTCCACTCTCAGCCTCTTTCATGAGGTAGGGGGTGGTGCCTTACCTGGATGCGTTATTGGTATTGCACCCTGGTCTTGGATGAGACAGGTACAACCTGGTAAGTGGGCATATCAAGCCAACATTTAGAGACAAACATTACTTTGCAGAGGTACAAGAGTTCCAGCTCTTCTAACCTTGAACTGTCAATTTAGGTCATACTGCACTAGCATGGGGCTCAGAGTCCTCTGGAGTTGTACACACATCCAACCAGGATTAGTGTCCAAAGTGCTTCTCCAAAGTGCCAGCAATGAAATTCTATCACAGTGTTGAATCTCTAAATGCATGCTGCCTTCAGGCTGACTCAGCCAACAGAAATGCCTCTGGAAATGCCACATGTGCCTGGATGCTATGGGCAGAGGCAATGCACCATCCTTTTCAGCTGCGGAGCAGGTGACCAGAGTCTTCAGGGAGCTTCAGAAAACTGAAATTTCTCTGCTCATGGGAGCAGCCAAGGAGTCCCTTTTGAATTATCAGTTGCTATTATTATACCAATTCAGCCTTCATGATCTGTGTTCAAGGGAGTCAGTAAATAAAGGGAATCCAAAGATTTTTGTCAATGGACTCAATATGTTCAACACATGTGTATTAAGGGCCTGTGTGTGCACCAGTCCTTCTGCTAGAGCCCATAGCTACAAAAGGAAATAAGCTAAAGACTCTGGGACTCAAGATTGTAAGTTTAGGAGGAGATAGTGTCGAAAAAGGAGAGAATTTGTAATCAGAACTTCCAGAGTAGAGACCTGATGTTTGAACCAAAGAGGATAATTGCCAACTCTTCCTTAGGTGTTGGGTGGGTTTCTTATCAGAGGGTATTTTTAATTAGTATTTTATGTGAGGGAAACAGAGACAAAGAGAGACCTTTCACTCACCCCCAGATTCATCCCTCAAATGCTTGCAATGCCTGGGGTTGGTGCAGGTTGAAGTCAGGAGTCAGAAACTCAATCCAGATCTCTCACGTGGGTGGCAGGGACCCAATTACTTGAGACACTGTCTACTGCCTCTTGGGATCTGCATTAGCAGAAGCTGGAATTGGGAGCTGGAACCTGGAGTTGAACCCTGGAATACTAATATGGGAAGAAGGAATCCTAACCAGTGTCTTAACTGCTATGCTAGACACACTCCCAGAGAGTTTTTTTAAAATGCAGAATAGAGAAAAATGCAGGTTCCAGAGGGAGGAAATGGTTGCCCTGACAAAACATGCACAGTTGTGAAAGGATAATGTGTGGAATCTGGTGAGAAGCTCCTGGTGCATGGGGTGAAGGGCAGAGGATGAAGCAGTCTAACTTGGGACAGGGCCACCTCACACACTGGCATCCTCTGAAAGTGGACAGAGGGAAGGGAAATGATGAATGGATGAGGTTGTATGTTCCTGTGCAGTGCTGGGGGTCCTCTCAGCCATCCACTCCTCAGACCCTCCTCTACCTCCCACAGGTTACAGAGCTACATGGCTAAAGAAACCCATGCTTTTAAAAGTCATGGTAAAGTGGGCATAATGACATATTCCTTGCAAGGTGGTATAAAGGCTAAACCCAGAAACATAACTTCTGCTTCTGTCCAAGTGGGATTCCCTCTGGCTAGCAAAATCGGTCTTGTAAATGAAGATGTGTGGGTTTTGACTGACCAGCCTTTCCCTTTGGAGGTCCATTCAGTGGTCACTGAGGAGAGAAGAGGCTGTTCCTTACTCAATACTTGAAGTCACAGGTATGTGAATGACTGTCCCATGAGCACAAGGTAAGGGATGCTACAGAAGTAGTATGCAATACTCAATGCCCCAGTCCTGGGTGGGAGAGTGCACTTTCAATGAAGGGAGGAAGGCAGCTAACAGATTTGCTGAGCGTTGTCTCAGGGATAATATCAGTTGCAGCCAAATCTCACAGCAAAACTACAAGACTAAATAATACTAGTTGTATCACATACCATTGGCTGAGCTTCAGCAAGGCACAAGAGGCTATACTAAATCAATACGACTGTATGACTTATTTCCTACTGATTGTTCAGTTTCACCTTCACAAAGATCTTGTGAAGTAGGTTCTATGGTTTGGTTTTAGTTTGGGCGTGGCCCCCAAAGGTACATGTGCTGGAAGCTTGGTCCCAGGTTGGTGGTGTGTGGAGAGGTCATGGGATCTTTAAGAGATAGGGTCTTGTGGGAGTTGTTTGGATCACGTAGAGGGCATTGCCCATAGAAGGGACTGTTATAGTTCTCCTGGGACCCCAGCTAGTTCTCACAAGCGAGTTGTCATTGAAAAAAGCTACCATAGAATTTCTGTACTTCCTGTCTCACCATGCAATTGCTCCCTCTCATCAGGGTGCCAGCCAGCACACTGCAGCACAGGCTCCAGGCTCTTACCAGAGCTCAGTGGGAGCTGGTGCCATGCTCCTGTGACTCTGAAACTGTGAGTGACATAAAGCATGCTTGCCTTTCAAAGGGCTCACACTAGATACTCTATTATGGCAACAGAGGGTGGACTCATAGCATAGTTATTATTGGTCTCCATTTCATAGATGAGGAAATTGGGCCATGAAATGATTAGGCTGGTTATCTGCCATTCAGCTCATCAATCAAAAGGCAAGGTTTCAGATCGCAGACTGGTGAGCCTGGGAGGAGAAATTCGAGATGGAAGGACTTTCTACAAAACTGTGCAATGGGCCTTGGTCCTTCCTGTCCTAAGGCAGAGTCTGCTCTTGTCCCTTCCTCCTTGTTTGGGGTGGGGAGGGAGAAACAAGAGGAGCAGACCCTTATCAGGACCCTGGCAGACCAGCCCTTCCAGTGCAGATATGTCACGGGTGAAGTAACTCAGCAAAAATATGATGCAGACTCCCCTCAGAGGCTACAGTGGGAAGCCCTGCTCTGTGCACCTCTCCGATGAGCGCTAGAATCACAGGTGGTAATTACTAGACAAGAACCTAGCCTGAAAGGTGAAATGAGAGAGAACGGAACTGGTGAGCATGGATCCCCTCTCCCAGGGTTAACATCTGTGCACAGAGGATTGTAGCTGCCTTTGGACTTAGAGGAGGGGACAATTTTTGGAATTCTACATGGCTCTGTGCCCCGATTGTAGAAAAATCACAAACAGCTCTGTCCAGAGCTGAAACTGACATATTTGACTGATTTTACAAAATGGCCAAAGTAGGATGCCAAAAACCAAACAAACAAAATCTAACTGTTCTGTTGCCTCAAGGATTCTGAGGGTTCTGGTCCCAGAAGACCCTAGCCCCACCTTGGATACCTGAGGGAAAATTTCCGTCTTCACTTGTGTTTTTGTTTCTCGTTATGGCTCTTACTGCCTGAACTTCAGTGTTTTGCTTCACGGCTGCTGCTATTTTGGATCTGTGAAGTCATTTCTATTCTAAAGTGAGGAAGTGTGGTCAGACAGTGAGAGCCCACAGTCAGGAGATCCAGCAGCTCCCCCAGCGACTGAGACACTCAAAGCTCGATCCAGTCTCCCCACTTTGCTTTCCAGGAGGCGTGAACCAATTGCCCGCAGAGGACATGGCAGGGCATGGGGGGACTTGTGCCACGCTTTGGGGCTGCTCAGTGGAGTATCTGAACAGGCATGTTCTGACAGCCCAAGCCTCCTGTCCAGCAGTAGAGAGGCACATTGAGGACATAGGGCACAAAATCTGGGGGGAGTGGGTCTGATTCTGAGACCCCTAGAGTTCAGATGACAGATGTCTCTGATGCAACAGTACAGTCAAGGAGGGCCCAGAGACAGCTTCCAGGCCTTGCTCAGGGGTTGGTTCTGCCTAGAGAGGACCAAGTGATCCTTTGTATCCTAAAGGTCATGCTTAGCTACTGTCCTCACTGATGCCTGATTCCAGGTCTGGCAGACACACCAAGGTGCCTGGCACGCCAGCTCACCTCCCTCTCTCCTTCCTGTTTCCAGCTATAATTGGGAAAATGCTTTCCTGTCTTAAAAATGCACGGGCGCAGAAGATAAATGAGGACTAAGAGCTAAATCCACTATTACTATTCTCCTCAAACCTGTTGTTTATTTTCCACGGAAACTAAATAATGGATCTAAACTGTTTCCGATTACTTTAAGGAGCTGCTGGTGCATCATAGAAATCTTTGAAAACATTCTCTTTAGAGTCATGATTTTACCTGAGACACAGCCATTTTCTCCCCCTCTCCTTCTCCCTTGTTTACAAATTTCTTGCAAGAGCAAAGAGCTTTGCTTGGTCAGGAGTTAAGCAAATTTTTCTTTATCCTGAGCTGGAGCCATGTTGATAATGTCAGCCACTGGTCCCATTCCTGATCCTGGGGACTTCTGTATTTGCTGGTACTTTTCATTTCCCTGAATATCCTCCCATAAACACGAAGAAAAGACTTGGCCCAAGCCATGTAGGAATCTGATGACAGAGTTAAAATTGCCACATGTCATCATTCTACTCTTCGATGATGACACTAGGGATTGACATTCTAAAGAGAAGAAAAACTGCAATCATTAAAGGTCCATTATGTAATTATTTAATCACATAATTTTGCTATTGGTAGGAAATGTATTGATCATGTCTTCTAACTCCATCTTATTACTGGTGAACAAATAAGATTAGAAAGGAATTCAAGTGTCTGCCTTGCTCAAGGTCATCTTGGTAGCTGGTGACAGGACTAAGTCTGGACTCACATCCTGGGCTAGCGCTTTCCCTACACGCATGATTTCCACAGGAAATGGAGATTTAATTGGCTTATGTGGTTATATGAGTTATGCATCTGTCAGAAGTTGCTATGGAAAGACCTTCCGGTGAAAATGATTGCACTGGGTTGTAATGGACACACCAGGTTGAGAAGACATGAGCCCTTGATCTCAAGCTCAGAACAGAAGCGACCAGGCTATGCCCCTGCCTCTCCACTGCTCTCTAAGGCAGCTACTCTTAGCCAGGAGCTCCTGTTCTGACTCACCATTTTTTCAAATGCACCCCTGACTACTGGATAAGAATTTCTGTGGGGAGTCCCAAGTCGTGACCTCTGTGGGGGACTTCGAAGAAGCTCATTGTTAAAAACCAGTTTTAAAGCCTCCTGATGATTGTTGATGATGATTATAGGGGGAGGTAAGGTCTAAATGGAGATGGGATGGTGCATATCTTGAATTTCTAATCTAGGAGGCAGTTTTGTAAAACATCAGTTGGCTGTATGCATATAGCTTGATTTCTGGGCTCTCCATTCTATTCCATTGATCTATGCATTGGCTTTTATGCCAGTACCAAGCTGTTTTAATTACTGTGGTTTTGTAATATGGTTTAAAGTCAGGTATTGTGATGCCTGCAGCTTGATTTTATTTATTTATTTATTTATTTGCTCAGAATTTCTTTGGATATTCTGGGTCTTAAGTGATTTTGCAATAATTCTAGGATTTTTTTTCTAATTCTGTAAGGAATGTCATTGATATTTTGATAGGGATTGCATTGAATCTGCATATCACTTTAGGTAGTATAGATTTTGTAAGTATATTAATTATTCCAATCCATGAGCAAGGAATATCTTCCGCCAGGGTAGAAATGGGACTCATTTGTTCTTTTTTCTTTTTCTTTTTCTTTTTCTTTTTCTTTTTAGTTTCTTTTTTTTTTTTTATTTGACAGGTAGAGTTATAGACAGTGAGAGAGAGAGACAGAGAGAAAGGCCTTCCTTCCATTGGTTCACCCCCTAAATGGCCGCTACAGCTGGCAATGCGCCGATCCAAAGCCAAGAGCCCAATGCTTCCTCCTGGTCTCCCATGTGGGTGCAGCGCCCAAGCACTTGGGCTATCTTCCACTGTCCTCCTGGGCCCCAACAGAGAGCTGGACTGGAAGAGGAGCAACCGGGACTAGAACCCAGCACCCATATGGGATGTCGGTGCCGCAGGCAAAGGATTAACCAAGTGAGTCATGGCGCTGGCCCCTGTTCTTATTTCTAATCCAACCTGGAAAGTATCTTAGATGACTGCTATGATTTGAATGTGTCTCCTATAGTTCATGTGCTGCAAACTTAATCCCCAATCTCACTGTTGGGAGGTGGGACCCAGTGAAAAGAAACTATCCTGGAGAGGGTAAGTTCTTGTGGGAATGGACTTGTTAAAAAATGAATTCAGGGGCTGGCGTTGTGGCGTAGCGGGTTAAGCTGCTTCTTGCAGCGCCGGCATTCCTTATGAGCACCAGTTCTAGTCCCAGTTGCTCCATTTCCTATCCAGCTCTCTGCTGTGGCCTGGGAAAGCAGTAGAAAGTGGCCCAAGTTCTTGGGTCCCTGCACCCACATGGGAGACCTGGAAGAAGCTCCTGGCTCCTAGCTTTGGATCGGCGCAGCTCGGGCCATTGCAGCCAACTGGGGAGTGAACCAGCAGATGGAAGACCTCTCTCTCTCTCTCTCTCTCTCTCTCTCTCTAACTCTGACTTTCAAATAAATAAAAAATAAATCTTTAAAAACATGAATTCAGCCTCTTCTTGCTGTCTTGCACTCTCTTGTCTTTCTGCCTTTCGGCATGGAGAGACACAGCACAAAGGCTGGTGCCAGATGCTGGAATATTAGATTGGACTTCCTAGCCTCCAATTACCTAGTCTGCAGTATTCTGCAGCATGAGACAGTCTTTCAAAAATGGGGTCCTGAGAAGTGGGGTTATTGCTATATCAAACACTTGAAAATTTGAAGGCAGCTTTGCATTAGGGTATTAGGTAGAGACGGGAAGAATTCGGAGGTTTGGGCTAGAAAAGGCAGATTTTGCTGTAAGTGTAGCATTAAGAGGGACTCTTGTGAGGGCTTAGAAGAAGAGGAGAAATATAAGAAAGACCTGGAACTTTTTAATGATGACTTAGGTGGTCATGAGCGGAAGGTTGATAGGAATACAGATGATAAAGGCCATTCTGATGAGGTCACAGATGAGAGTGAGGAGCAAGATATTGGGAACTGGAGTAAAGGCCACTCTTGTTACCAGGTGTGAAAGAATTTAGCTCAAATGTACCCATGCTCAAGGGCTTTTATAGAAGGCAGAGTTTAAGAGCAATAAACTAAGATATCTGACAGAAGAAATTTCAAAGCAAAATTTTGAAGAAACTGCTCGGCTGCTTTTAAACGCATGCACTAAAATGCAAAAGGAAAGAAATAACTTACAGACAGAATTCATAATTAAAAGAGAAGCAGAATGAGAAGATTTGGAAAACTTGCAGGCTGGCCAAACTGAAAACTAAAAAGGTGTGTTTAGGAGGGCAAACCCAGGGTGTGACCTAGCAAATACTTGCACAGGACATCAGTATAGGTCGAAGGGTCACTCACACAATAGGAGAAGGTGCTGAAGACACTTCAGATTCCTTGAGGCTGCTACTGTCATTCCAGGGCAAGAGATCTAGAAGGGCAGAATGATTTGGGGAGAGTAGCCCTGAGCCCCTTACAGTGGCTAGCTGCACAGAGCTACCTCAAGCTTCCACTCCCTGAATTCCAGCACAGAATTTGTTAGCCACCCAGCCATGGCACATGTGGGCCAGGTAGGGGCCATGCTACCACTCTGCAAAGGCATAAGCAGTAACCTTGACAGAGTTCATGAACTGCCAATTCTGCAGATGTGCTGTGGGACTATGGGGACTCTAACTATATGTCAAAGGATGCATGGGACAGCCTGAGGGCCCAGGTGGAAACTAGCCACTGAAGGTAACCCCAAGGGCAATGCCCTGGGTGTCTGTGAAAGAGCAGACCCCAAGACAACAGCATTGTAGGGTCATCAGCATGCACCTCCAGCCTGGGAGCTTTGCTGCGTGGGCTGAGTCCAGCAAAGCCATGAAGGTAGCACTGCCTGGGGTCTGGGGGTCTCATCCCCTGCTTAAGTGTGGCCAAGAAGTGAAACATGGAGCCAGTCCAAGAAGATTCTTCTGCAGCTACAAGACTTGATGTTTTCCCTGTTGGATTCTGGATTTGGGTCTGATTTTGCATTCTTTTTGTCCATTTCTTCCTTTTGGAATGGGGATATATTTCCAATGCCTTTCCTACCACTGTATTTTGGGAGAACACTGCTTGTTTTGAATTCACAGTATCACATTCGGGGAGGAATCTGCCTCAGAGTGAATCATGCCTTGAGTCTAACGCCCACCTGAATTAGATGGGACTCTGGACGACGCTGGAATGAGTTAAGACTTTGGGGACTATTGGGATGGGGTGAATGCGTTTTGCTTTGTGAGAAGGACATGAATATTGGGCACTAGGGGTGGAATGCCATGGTTTGAATGTATCCTCCAAAGTTCATATGTTGGAAACTTAGTCCCCAATGCAACAGTATTTTAAGGTGGAGCCTCATGAGAGGTCATTAGGTCATGAGATCTCTGTCTTCATGCATAGATTGACATGGTTATTGCAAGACGGGGATGGTTTTGTGAGTGTGCTTGTCATCAAAGTGAGTTTGGCTCCTCTTGCTCTCGTCCATGCTTTTTGCATCCTCCACCCTTCTCCACGGGATGACACAGCATAAAGGTCCTTGCCAGATGCTGGCCCTCTGATCTTGGAACGCCCAGCCTCTAGAACTGCCAGGAATAAATTTTCTTTTAAATTATCCAGTGTATGGTTTTGTTATGGCAACACAAAACAAACTAAGACAGTGACCCTGTAGGAAGTGGAACCAGCAAACTCAGGTGAAAAATGACCCGTTCCAGCCAGCTCCATGCCTTGGACCTCAGGGCTCCCAGGGGAGACCAAGTCACGAGACTCTCGGTTGTCTCTGAAACCAGGAGGCAAAATGATGCGATCAGGGTCAAAAGGTGATGGCTAGAGCATCATCTGTTATTTTTCATTTCCTGTGCTGGGCCTCGTATCAGAAGATACCCCTGAGTTCAGGAGCTCACGGCCTGTCACGAGCCCAGTGCTATTGGCAGCTTCTGACCTCTAAGGGAAAAAGCTTTCCTATGGAAAGATGTGAAATCCCACCTTGTTTGCTCCTGATGTGACCCAGAGATAGGCTGCTAAGAAGCTCCAGTCCTGCACCGGAGTAGTGAGGAGAGGACGAAACTGCGAACACAGGGTGTGGTCAGGCTCTGGGTCACAGGGACGCAGGCGAGAGGAGACCAGAGATGGCCCTGGCCAAACACTTGGCTGGTGGTGTGTGGTGGTGGCATCCTTGGCTGGGCGTTCTTGGTCGGACATCATGCCTGCAAACCACTCCGTCTCGAGTGGTCCCTGGCAGCAGGGGTGAGAGGACACTGCAGCTGAAGGAAGCCATGGGGTCATCTGGAAGCCCAGAAGGCATCTGGCCATGATCAGATTTCAGCCACGAATCTGCAGTTCCTCCTGGCCCTCAGTGAGTGTGGACCCTGGGTCTCAGAGAAACAGAAAGATACCAGCTTCCCCATAGGCTGTGGATATGCTGTGGCTCAGGCCAGCAAGATTTGTGATGTCCGAGCTGGGGCTTAGCGGATGAAACAGCAATAGAACAACCACAGCCTAATTTCCAGGGCCAGGTATTATCCTAGGGACTACACATTGGTGGGCTCTGGGCCACATTTTTCTATCAGATGCACACTGATGGCCTGTGTAAGATTGAATCTAAGCTGCTTTTATGTGGACCCCCTTTCCAGTTTGCCCCAGTGCCTGTTTCCCTGCTGGGCTACACTCAGCTGAGTTCAGTTGTTTTCTTATTGCCTGAGCCCTGTTGGCATTTGAGTTGTTTGCTTCCTCTACTCCATTTGTGAATCCATACAACCATGTTCCCCGTTTGCTGTTGAAGAAGCTGAGGCTGGGAGAGAATTCTTGATTGGGCTGAGGTCATGATGGGTCAGGTCTCCAACCCCTGAGTGGCAGATTACAAAGCATTTACTTTCTCATTGTAGTTATAATGCATTCTCAGGGGGGGGGGGCGGGCGGCGGCACTGTTTTATAGTGGATAAAGCCGCCGCCTGTTGTGTCGGCATCCCATATGGGCACTGGTTTGAGTCCTGGCTGCTCCATTTCCGATACAGCTCTCTGCTATGACCTGGGAAAGCAGAAGTGGCCCAACTCTTTGGGACCCTGCACCCACAAGGGAGACCCAGAGGAAGCTCCTGGCTCCTGGCTTTGGACTGGCGCATCTCCGGCCGTTGCGGCCAACTGGGGAGTGAACCAGCAGATAGAAGACCTCTCTCTCTCTCTCCCTCTACTTCTCCTCTCTCTATGTAACTCTTTCAAATAAAATAAATAATTCTTTAAAAAAACAATGTAATCTCTGGGAATCTACTGCCCACTTCCACCCTAATTTCCCAGCCTCTGTCTTCCTTGCTCCTCTACTACACACACACACACACACACACACAACCTTGGCATTACTGGACCTGGAGATACCTTGGTACATTTCTCTTTCTTCTCCTTTGGCCCCAGGATGACTCTGAAACAAGTGGGAATTATTTGTAATTCCTTAATGATTAGGTGTGGTAAGCACTTTTTCATATAGCTGTTGGTTATTTGTATGTCTTCTCTACAGAAATGTCTCTTTTATTCCTTGGCCCATTTTGTTGTTGAGCTATTTGGTGTTCTTGATGTTGAGTTATAGAAATTTCTTCAAAAATCTTCAAATGATAGAGTAGCATGGGGGAGTGGGGAGTTGGGTGTTGCTGTTAACAGGTAAAAATTCGACTTATGTACAATGAATTCCTTCTAGAGTTCCTCTGTACGACTTCGTGCTTATTCTCTTTTTTAACTTTTATTTAATGAATATAAATTTCCAAAGTACAGCTTATGGATTACAATGGCTCCCCCCCCCCCATAACTTCCCTCCCACCCGCAACCCTCCCCTCTCCCGCTGCTTCTCCCCCTGTGTGTGTGCTTGTTCTCAACAACATTGCATTGTGCACTTAAAAAATTGCTAAATGTGTAAATATCAAGTAAAATGTTTTTACTGCAATTGAAAGAAAAACAAGCCAAACAAACACTCAGGGAGAAGAAGACAAAAACACAAGGAGGCTGATGGAATTAATACTACATTTGTTTTTCAGGATCCTCAGAAAAGACAGCAAAACTAAAATCGCTTGGAAGGGACTCTCCGCATTTACTCTTGTCACTCTTGCTACTGAAGATTGAGTAACCTTAGCTCTGAAAATTTGTCCTGAAAGAAATACAGTTGTGAGCAATGAACGTTAAATTGTAGCTTGATTTGCATTTGACTCTAGGCAATCACCATGTGAGGGCTCTCAGGTTCTTGGGACGTGTTTGTGACTTAAAAATCCTCCTCAATGTCAAAACTCACAGGCGTCTTTCCTGTGGAGCCCAAGTCCCTGTCATCAGTGACAACCAGAGTAAGTCATCTGGCAGTAGGTGACTGTGCCATCGTCGTTGATAGAAACTTCTGGGTTTGTCCTCTACTGAGCAAAAAGCTGTTGGGCCCAAATTACTTTCCACACAGCTAAGAATGAGTGACCCTGTCATTCTGACTCCTCAGGCTAACGGAGCTCAAAGGTCTCACCTTCTGTATCACCTTGTGATGAAAAAAGAAAGTGCACTTATTTCCCTTTGAGAACCACTTTTTCATATCCCCCCCACATCGAAGGCTGAGTGTCATTTTCTGGATGGCAGTGAAGCTTCAGAAAGTTTTTGTTTTTGTTTTGAGAGGCAGAGTTAGACAGTGAGAGAGAGAGTCAGAGAGAAAGGTCTTCCTTCCGTTGGTTCACCCCTAAAATGGCCACTACGACTGGTGTGCTGCGCCAATCCAAAGCCAGGAGCCAGGTGGTTGCTCCTGGTCTCCCATGCAGGTGCAGGGCCTAAGCACTTGGGCCATCCTCCACTGCCTTCCCAGGCCACAGAAGAAAGCTGGACTGGAAGAGGAGCAACTGGGATAGACTCCAGCGCCCCAACCGGGACTAGAACCTGGAGTGCCAGCGCCGCAGGCAGAGGATTAGCCTAGTGAGCTGCAGTGCCAGCCGCATCAGAAAGTTTAATAGTACTGGGATGAGATATGCCAGGGTAGTGGGGGAAGGTTTCCCATGTGATGTCCCTGAGAGATGAATTCATTCAGAGAGGACTATGCACAGTGTGTTAGACAGGAAGTTATTTCATGGGCAAAGTCCAAGACTCAGAACTGATTTTCTTTTCATCCCACTGACAAATTACACATGCAAACCAACTCATATTTTCTGCTGTGGGGACTTTGACATTGAACCACTCCCTTGTAAGTCTTCCTTTGGTGATTCTTGCAGGTGAGAAGCAAACAGTATTATGCTTCCTTGAATGGCTGAGGTGCCAACACTGCTGGCTTCCCTAGGGGTTCCATGGCATGGCCTTCTTTCCTAAATCCAGGATTCATCGCTCTTTCTAAGAACTGACTCTGTCCAGCAGAGATGTTAGCCCAAGGTGTGGCTGGTGCTTGCAGAAGGGAGGAGTTGAGGACTATACCATTCAAAATGGGAATCCAAGCAGCCATGAAAACAAAGGATTGAGTCTTTTTTACAGGATGTCACAGGGAAGACCAGGGTCAAAAAGAAGTTATCTCTAAGGGATTCACCTGAGACTAGGGACAAATGTGGATGATAACCCAAGGTCAAAAGTAAAGGTATGTGTTAATTTGGAAATCTGAAGCAAGAATAAGTTATGATAAGACAGAAGGCAATCGAGCTGGAGCTAGTGAAGAAATGTGTCCATTTGGTGCCAAGACACTGACTCAGTGAGCTGTGTGATTTTGGCTATGGCTGCTGCCACGCATGTGACACGGCCCCACTACTTCCTTCCTGTGCCCCCATCAGCTCCAACTACACTGAATATCTTTCAGCCTATCAACCACCCTCTCACAGTCAGCCACTGCCAATCACTGTTCTACAGTCTCCTCTTTTATTCTAGCCTAAATGTCCCTTTCTCCAGCAAGCCTTCCCTGGACACTGTTCCTCCATGTGCCCTCCTAGCTCCTGTACCTGCCTATCACAGCCCATATCACACCTCTTCACCATCACTCCCACAGACTGCAGGTGCCCAGAAAGCATGTAGCCCATGTCTACACTGCCATTCCTCCACCACTGCAGCAAGCAGCAAAGACAACTTTATTTATTCATATGGGACATTTTCTTTCCCTGCTGTGCAGAGTCAAACATGTTTGTGACAAGATCCAGGTTAGCACTGTAATGATCATTCTATTGTCCAAATGAGTTAGGCTTGTTCCCTCAATAGTCTGTGAGTCCCTTGAGGACAGAAGCCATGTTTTTACTTCATCTCTCTATCTCCCACTCCTCCCTCTCTCTCTCTCTCAATCCATAGATATTTCGATCTACATGCCCCAGCATAATGCTAGACTCACAGAAGATGTTCAATAAGAAAATGTTATTTGATTGTGATGGTTAACTGTAAGAAAGGAGGGATTATCTCCTCTTTTAGACATAAAACAATTTGCTTCAAACTTGTCTGAGTGTTTGAGATCAGACACGACTCCTTTTTAAAATGGGAAAATGGGATTTTAATAGGTCCTGCCCTCTTTCTTTCCCTGTGGAAGATGAAGCAGGCATTTCATTCCATTGGAGATGCTGTCTGCAGCAAATAACCCTTGGGATTTGAGAGGGATTATTTGGCCACTGGAGGGCTCTTACATTTTTCCATGTAATGCAATTGAAACCTATTCAGAATGACTGAATAATTAATGCCACATTGTACAAAGTGTGCTCCCCAGCTCCTATCACGATTTTTTAAAATGCAGAATTTCAAGAAGACCAGACTTAATTTACTGTGTGTTTTGCTTCTTCAACAAAAACATGAGATGAATAATTTCCCCACATGATAGCTTTACATTTCCCCATAAATAGGGCATCTGTTAACATGGATTATTATGTATGCATGCTAACGTGATTAGGCTCAAACATTCACCCAGAAAAGCTAATTTTTTAAAAGAATGACTCATGAGAAAATGAGAACAAGAATCAAGGGAGGAAAAAATATTAAGGATCATCAGATGGTTATCATTTCCTCAACAGCATTTTTCCTGGGCCCACTATGCTTCAACCAAAGCAGTAAGTACTAGCCACAAAAAAACAGCAACTCATAGTACCAATAATAGCTTTGCCACAAAGGGCTAGGGCTTCACCTTTTCCCCAGCGAAGCCTAGAACACAGCTCAGAGCCCAACATGCAGTAGGATTACATCTTTCAGTATATAGGTAATGTTTATTGATCATCTTATATATGGATCATCTTCTATTTTGGGTTTACAAAAATTTCTTATATAAAGGGAACACATTTTATGTATTTCATATATACCACTTTAAGAACATAATGGTGTGTTCCTCCCCTCCTTGTTCCCAACTTCCCTCCTCCTTCCTTTCCTATTTTTCTTTTAAATTTTGCAATAAACTTTCCATTTATTCTGTAACCATATCCACAGTCCTCCACTAAATAAAGAACTGGACAAATAGTAAGTAGAAATACCGCTGTTCCTTAGGAGTATAGGACAAAGGCTATAACCAATAATCAAATCTCAAAATGTCAATTTTGCTCATACACATTACTTGTTTTGTATTCTGTATATTAGTTACCACAAATAGGGAAACATAGGATATTTGTGTTTTTTGGAGCTGTTTATCTCACTAAGCATAATGGTCTCCAATTGCATCTATTTTCTTACAAAAGACATGATTTCATTCTTTTTTATGGCTGAGTAATATTCCATCATGTATATATACAACAATTTGTTTAGCCAGTCATTGGTTGATGGAAATTTGGGTTGATTACATATCATAGCTATTGTGAGTTGAGTTTCTATAAACGTGGGAGTACAGAGAACTCCTTCATTTCCATTGGATAAATTCCCAGAGGTGGAATGGCTGGGTCATTTGGTAGATCTAGTTTCACATTTCTGAAGAATCCCCATACTGTCTTCCACAATGGTTGTACCAGTTACATTCCCATCGATAGTGTGTATTCTTCTCCACTCCTCACCAACTTTTGCTGTTTTTAAATGTTTGGATGATAGCCATTCTAACCAGGTAGAAGTGTAATCTTATTGCTGTTTTATTGGCATTTCCCTGATGGCTAGTGATCCTGAGCATCTTTTCATGTGTCTGTTGGCCATTGGTATTTCATTCTTTGAAAATTGTCTGTTCATATTCTTAGCCCATTTCTTATGGATTTTTTGTTTTGTCATTGAGCTTCTTCAGCTCCTGATGAATTCTGGATATTAATCTGTTATCAGATATATAGTTTACAAATATTTTCTCCCATTCTGTTGGTTGCCTTTTCACTTTGTTGAATGTTTCCTTTGCTGTGTATAAGCTTCGTAGCATGTCGAAATCCTATTTGTCTATTTTTTCTTTTCTTACCTGTGTTTTTGGGGTCTTATCCCAGAAGTCTTTGCCATTTCCAATGTCTTGTGGTGTTACCCCTATGTTTTCCTCTAGTAATTTTATTTTTTTCAGGTCTTAGGTTTATATCTCTGATGCGCTGTGAGCTGATTTTTGTGTAGGGTGTAAGGTTGGGGTCTTGTTTCATACTTATTCATGAAGAGATCTAATTTTCCCAACACTATTTTTTGAAGATACTGCTTGGCACACTTGTTATCATCTTTAATCCTCACAGTATTATTGTAAACTGAGTAACAGTACTATCCTTTTTCTACAGATGAGAAAACGAAGGTGAAGTGAATGAAGCTGCTAAGATGGATATAAGACTCGAGACTTTCTGATATGAAATCCATAGATTATATGTGCTTCCTGTCATTGAGCTCTCCTCTTTATATTTGGTGTTCCTGAAATCTGTGCACTGATACCTAGTATCAGAAATACATGCAAATAAGAAGCTAAAATAAACATAGTATAATTGCAGAAGGACACTTTCATCACATCAGTTATTTGCCTAGAGAATCCTGGAAAGATTTTATGTAGGAGATAACATCTGATCTGGTTCATGAAACTCATATGAAGCAGAGCCACTGCTGATCTAGACATGTTTCATGATTTAGACCCTTGCTGTTATGGGTTCTTTGAGGTCATTTGTTACTAAACAATGATCTATCTTATTCTGACTGCCGTACCATGATGAAGTTGGTTTCAAAATGTAATGCAGAGTACTCATATGTATTTTATGTATTTTTATTTTTTGAATATATATAAATACATATGAATGAATGAACATACAGGAACATGTAGAGCTCAATTAATTTTGATAAGCTTAGCACACTCACTTCCATAGAACACCACCAACAAAAACCCAAGAATTTGACATTTGACTTGCATCAGTCATCCCTCTTAGGCTTCTATTACTCATTTCCTGGAGCTGCTGTAACAAATTACCAAGAACTATGTGCCTGAAAACTCAAGTGCTCTCTTTAATAGTTTGGAAGGCCAGAAATCTGCAATCAAAGAGGAATGATTTCTTTTGGAGATTCTGAGGGAAAATCCATCCCACGTCCCACTCCTCACTTCTGATGGATTTAGCTATCCTTGCATTGCTTGGTTTAGTGGCACATCACTTCAGTCTCTGTCTTCATCTTGACATGATCTTCCTTTCTACGTCCCAAATTCCCCTCTTCTTTATTCTGCAAGGACACCATTCACTAGGTTTCGAGCCCACCTTAAATTCAGGATGATCTCATCTTGTGGTCCTTAACCAATCACATCTTCAAAAATCCTATTTCCATGTAGCCTATAATTACCAGATTCTTCAAAGGTGACATTGCTTGGTTTTATCTGCCTTTCTTCTTTAAACAAGTGGAATAATGCAGTTTATACTGTTCTATGATTAACTTCTTTTTCTCAAAATTGTATTTGTGAGATTCATTCAGATTATTGCATAGCTCTATAAAATGTATTGGCATTGATGTATAGTATTTCCTTGTGTGAATATAGCATAATTTAAAAATTACACAGTTAGGGGCATTTAGATAGTTTTGAGTTTGGTGCTGTTACAAACAATGCTACTCTATCTTTGTACATTTTTAGGTGAGCTTGTGCATGGATTTATGCTGATCATACATCCAGGAGAGAAGCTGCAAGGGCATAGTGTATACAGCTGATCAGCTTTAGTGCAACTGCCAAAGAGTTTTCCAAGGTTAGAAACCTTCCAAGACACTAGAAGGCTTTAAGCAGAGGAGAGACCTGAACTGATTTATGCATTTAAAAGATCACTGGGTGCAGGGATAGCTTGCAATGGCACAGAGGTTTAGTTTCAACATAACCTTCACAAAAGAAAGTCGCAGGAATCAAATCTAAAGAAAGCTGGGATCAGAGAAAGGAGGGTTTTCATAAACTCTTCGTCTAAAAGTATGGCTCTTTTTGTTAGGGAAAAAAGAAGATATTTTTAAAAGTAAGAGGATAGCATTATTGGATTTATTCTTCAGGAAGATACATGGGCACATGCTGGGAGAAGAAATTAGACCTTGAGGGACATTCTGAGTATATGAACCCTGAGCTGTGTCGAGAAAGATGCAGAATGGGAAACCTGAGTGAGTGGAACAGACAGACTCTGGAAGCCCCCCAGAAGAGCATGTAGGAGAAAGGGGCAATCAGTGGTGTCTTCTATGTTTATGACCCCTTGTCGGTACTTGTCCAGGGCAATGATAATGGCAGTGGAGTCCACTTGCCATTTTCATGCCAGAATTTTGGATGTAGCATACGCTGTTCCTATCAAAAGGCTTCACTCTGGGGGTGATGAGAAACTCTATGTCACCAACATGTGCATTTTTTCTGCTTTGCACAGAGAGCCCTGAGTCTACATGGAAATTTGCTATCATCCTCGTTTTCCTAAATATCAAGAAAGATTAAGAACCCACTGTAAAATCCAAGATCTCGGAGAAGTGTCAATTTGACATAACCATGTTGAGGGAATTAGGACCAGAGAAGGAAGCACTTGATCTGACCAGTGGTGTCAGGGAGGATTCTGGTGGAGAACATATCAACTGGGTTTTGATAGATGAGCAGGAGTTCTCACAAAAGAACAGACTTGGGAATTGAGGCTGATGACTGGCCCTAGATGAGAGTCAAGAAGGATAAAGTCATTCCCAGTAGAGGAAACAGCACATGTGAAATCTAAGGAATAAAAAAGAAAAACTGGGGCCAGATTTGTACTCAAAGGGTTAAGACTTTGCCTGCGAGGCAGACATCACATATCAGAGCACCTGTTCAAATCCTGGCTGCTCTGCTTCCTATCCAGCTCCCCATGAATGAATCTGGGCCTGGGCCCCTGCCACTCATCTGGGAGAACAGAATGGAGTTTCTGGTTCCTGGCTTCAGTCTGGCCCATTTCCAACGTTTGTGGCCATTTGGGGAGTGAACCAATGCATGAAAGATCTCTTTCTCTCTGTTTCTCCCTCTGTCTCTGTCCCTCTGCCTTTCAAAAAAATAATAATTGTGCTCTTACTGTAAGCCAAACACTGTGCTAAGAATTCATTTTTACTCATTGGGAGTAAATTTGTCATTACTCCCTATAACAACTCATCAAAACATGTACACTTATTTTGACTGACTGTACAGATAAAAAAGCAAAGGCTTAAAGAAGTCAAACCATTCAACTCCAGGGCACACAACTCCAAGAGACACAGCAGCAGGGATTCTGATCTTAGGACTCTGAGGTCTAGTCACCCTGAGCTCCCTCCCCTGGAGAAGGCACTCAGAATTGGTGTGGGGACAGAGGCAGGCAGCAAGCAATGAAGTCATGGCAGGTAAACTCTTTATCCTCTACCAGGATGGCTGACAGCGGATCATTTTCCATAATTCTCCTCCAGCCTGTGTCCAGAAAAATAGTAATGCCACTTTAAGACTTTGAAAAATGCTGCTGACATTTACCTATGTTGATACATCAGAATAAAAATAGCCCCTCCTGACCCTCCTTATTTAACCCTTTCTCTTTAACTCAGCCTGCCTCAAGTTTGCCTCTGCTCTATTTTCCCCCCTTTGAAGATGCATCAGGTCTCAAGTTCAGCCTAATCCAACTGCTAGATGTATTATTCATCTCTACACTTTAATGATGTGATAAGGTTTCTGGAAATAGGAAAAGGCTCATTAAACTGTCATTTGAATATAGATCACACCTAAATTCTAAGGAAGACAAAGTCTGCCAGCTGGGGGTTGCATTTGCCTTCCTAACACAGCTCACTGCAAACTGGGAAGGCAAGAAGAAGCATTTCAAAGATGAGATTCCTCAGATTAGCATGTAGTCTTGATTTATTCTGTAATTAACGATAACTCACAAACAGAGAGAAGGATTCAGAGAGACAGAGAATGAACACAGGCCCAAGGAAGATGGAGTCTGGGATGTCATACACGGTGTGATGTGTGTTTTGTCCCTGTCTGCGATCAGTGGTTTGATCAGGCAGGCTCTATTTGAAGTAAGGGAATGCAGAGTGGTTTAATTTGACTTGCATGGTTTAGAAGACAACGTCACCCTTGCCTGCAGAAACTGACTTGAAAATACAACTTGCCTGCAGATCTGCATCTCTGATTGTTTTTAGGTCTGAGAAGTTGCTGGAAAAAGCAGGAGTGGAAGGAAAGGTTCAGTGCCAGATGCTGGTGACACTGGGAATATGCCCACTTAATCCATGCCCATATCTCAATCCATGTGGGAACTGAAAATAATAAAAGCTACCCTACATTGGAAAATTTTTCATTTGATAGACTGTGCTCTATGCATTCAATGCTTACTTATTCATTTATTTCTTACCACATCTCTATAAGATAGGTCAGTGTTGTCCTTGGATATCATGACAGAGGTCTCCAGTTGGACTCTCTGCTTTAGCGGGTTATTTTGGCCCTCCTCAATGTGCCCTTCCCAAGAAGAGAAGAAAAATCTGCTTGCCACATGGGCCAACAGAACATAATACCAGGCACTCAGGATCCCAGTGTTCCCTTCCCTCACATGCCCAAGCCAGTCCAGGTTCTGAGCAGGCCTCCTGTCTAGGCTCATCCTGATTGTAGATTGTGTCTATGTGATGATCTTCTGTCTTGAAGCCAAGAACTGCCCATTTATGTGGCTTGTGGACAGAGTTTTTTCTGTGGGCTGAACTGTCAGCAAATTCGTTTGTACTTGATTTGCGGTAAGATGGGAAGAGGAAAGGAGGAGAGTGAGCCATGATTAAAACTTGGGACATGTTCCCACCATATTCTCACATCATTACATTGGGAGAGAAACCCCATGGAACCTAACTCTAAACTTGCGCTCACAGGTCATTTAAAAAGTATAATTGTTGATGTGGAAGAATAGATCATATTTTATTTAGTGATTTGTTGCTTTGATATTTTGAAATATTTTTGAATGTCTAGAATATGGTATATAGACTGCCATTTGTACTCTAGCTCTAAGGCCCTAAAAATGTTGGAAGTTGGCTTGATGGAGGGAAATTAGTGTCTATCCTTTACATACAGGACAGTGGAGAAGTTAGTTACTTGCTAAGGAAGTACTGAAGTCCAGATTTGAATTTAGGTAGCCTCATTCCAGGAACTACATTCTCAACCAGAACCTAACACTTCTTCATTGAGGGGATACCTTGGGGAAGTACCAATTCAGGGCAGCTAATTTCAGAAAGGGATTAGAGCCATTAGACAAACACGAAGCAGTTTCTGTAGGCAACCTTCCTCTTCTGTACGTCCTCAGGAAAAGTGGAATGGAACCCCTGGAGTTTGTCTACGAGTAGAAGCAGATGGAAAAAAATTAGGGATATTATTCACCAAAAAACCTGTTAGAAACACCTTCTTAAGAATCTTGCAATAATGTTGAACTTGAACTTAACAACAAAGAAACAGACAGATCCAACAAACCAGGCAAATGCAGAATGGAGGATGAGACAGATGGAATCATAAAATAAACCCCTAGACTCCCACCTTGCTGTATGAGACCTGTCTAATCTCACCTTAAATGTGGGAAGGGCCTGAGAAAGATGAGATAGCAAGTTCCTTGAGTGTGTTCCATATATGGCAAAAGTGAAAGGATTTTGCCAATATGAGTAAAGTCAACTATAGGTTGACTTTCAGATAAGCAGTTGGGTGGGCTTGATGTGATCAGAGCGATGATATCCACTAAATCCATTCTCCTCTTAACATTGAAGAAGCAACTGCTTTGACTTGGAAAGTGCCATATGACAGGTGACAGTGTGCATCCCTGTGAAGCCAAGCACATCAGACCTACATCTGCAAGGAACTGAATTCTTCTAACAACCAGTGAGCTTAGATCAAGACCCTAAACCCCAGCTGGGAAGGCAGGCCCAGCCTGCACCTGAATTTTAGCCTAGTGAGACTCTGGGCAGAGGATGCAGCCAACACAGGCTCAGAATCCTGACCCCAGAGCTACAAGAGAAGGCACTGGTGATACTTGAAGCTGCTTAATAAGGTTATTTGTTTCATAGCAACAGGAAGTTCTCACTAGGGTCTTTCTAGAGTCAACAGGTTGGGATGCTTCAAATAACCCTGATCATGAGAAACAGCAAACATAAAGGTGGGGGAGGATGCTACCACTAAGACTGTTTAGAGGATAAGCAAATAACAAAGAACAACAAGAACACAGTCCCATTGGGCTGGCAGTAGTCTATGGAAGTTGACTCAGACTGAGTTCTGGAAACTCAATGCTTATCTTCTGTACTCATAAGCATTTCACTATTATAAGGAAATACCCAAGGCAGGCTGCCATGTGGAGAAAAGAGGTTAATTTTGACTTATAGTTTTGGTGACTGAGGTCCAAGCAGCATGGTGTGGGCTCTTACACAGAAGCCCCTGTCCAGGTTGAATAAACTGATGGTGGGGTTCCGTGTGCATCTTTGTGTACAAGGTGTGGTGTCTTCTCTCCATAGAAAGTTGGCAGAATTCAATACTGGCAAAAGTTGGCAGAATTCAATACCTTTCCCTAGTAACCTCATTTAGTCACTTTCTAAAGGTCTGACTTCTAAACACTACAGTTGGATTAAATTTCTACAATCTTAATACCAATAACTTATGTCTTTGCCTTTTAAATTCCTGCATCCGTTTGAGAGAGCAAATCATACCCTAACCACAGCATTTGCCTTTCTTTTAAATATCCTTTTCCTTGCAGAGACTGTTGCTCTGTGTTTTGAGCAGGGGGTAGGCAGCATGACTTTGGATCCTCACAATGTCCCATGGTGGCGAGGGACCATTACATGAATGTGATTGCAAAGTTCCTCAGCTCTACAGTATTGACCACGGTTTCCTGGCATTAGCTGGAAGGCCAGGATTTAGTGGACTTGCTGAGGTCATAGGAATGAATGTTAATGGCCATCACCCGGCCTCCTCTCCTTAAGAATTGAATATGGGGAAGGGGCTGCCGTGACACATTTACAGAGATGACCCAATACACTTGGACAAGGACAATGCTTCTACAGGGAGAACTTTGTACTCAAGAGACAAAGCTTGTCTGCATTACCAGGCTTACCATTTCCTCCCACATAGAGACCTACTTCCTACCTAGTTTGCTGCTTCTTTGCAGGAAGACAAAAATGTCTGAAAATTGAATTTGTGTTAAGATGTAGGTGACCTCCACACAGCAATTGGGCATTTAAAAAAAGACTGCTGGGTGAGACCAATGCTTAACCCACATGAAAAGATCTTTAAAATACCTCTGATGGCAGGAGTTCATTGTTTGGGACACCTTAGTATGTGAAGTCAATTTTAAGATCCCTGGAAAGTTCTAATTATTTTATGTATAGTGATGTGTCTATTAGGTGAATGATTAAATGCTCATAGAGTTCACATGTGTGTAGATGCACACACATAAACACACTGACACCCAAATGTAGAAAACACCAAAACAGCTGTGTGGAAAATACATTCATTTAGACAGGGAAATATTTGTGGGTAGAAGTATAGTTTATCCAATCATTCCTTCAACAAATAAGCATTAATCATCATGGAATAAGGACATACAGCAAGTACAGCAATTATTAAAGCAATTTGGTGCAGAAAAATTCAAAAACCCTGTCCTTAAGGGGGTTACAAGACATATGAGGGGTCTTCAAAAGGTTCATGGGAAATGTGTATTATGAAAAAATGATGCATGCATTTCAAAAATGTTTGCACCAAAATAACCTTATCTTTTAATCCCATTTTCCTTTATTTGAAGGTCCCTTGTACAGAAATATAAGACAATGTAATCCCTGTTTATTAAATGCCTAAAATGAACCTGGTCCTATGCTGTACAGCTTTTCTTACATGCACTCATTTATACAAGGGCACCTCAAAAGGTTGGTGGAAAAAGGAATTAAAAATAAATTTATTTTGGTACAAGAAAATTTTGAAATCCATCCATATGATCCATAATCAAAAGATTGTGGAAAGCAAAGATTATCAAAAACTGATGGAACCCAATTTTTTGCATCAAAGCAAACTTATGTTTTAATTCTGTTTTCCATGAACTTCTTGAGGTACTCTTATATAACCATTCAAGCGGTCCATAATTAGCTCCATTTTATATGTGATAGATTGTGTTCCAGAGAGTTTAAATCACTTCCCCAAAGTTACAGACATAAACAGGATTTGTTTGCTCTCCATTATAGCATTCCATATTAATCATGAGTAATGTGACATCTGATTAACCAGGTCCCAGAGAATGAGGAATAGTCCACATAGGGTTAGAGAAATTTAAGAGTTTGACATCAGAGTTAGCATTCAAGGAAAGCTTCATGGAGAAAGTGACCTTAAACTGAATGTATGGAGAAGGAACAGAAAAGTCATGGAAGAAAAGCTACCAGACCAAAAGGGCAAGGCCAGGACACAGTGACAGAGTGAGAGGGAGGAGCTAATTTGGCTCTCTCTTGGTCACAGCAGCAAGGACCCGTCCAAGGAGAATGGAAATGGTGAACACCAGGAATTTGGTGTGGGAGATTTGGGTGGTTGAGTGGTGAGGCTCAGAGCTAATTCCTACATTCTGGAAATAGCTGACAAATGCCCATATCAGAGGAGGGAGGGAAGAGAGAGGAAGTGGGTCTTCACCAGGTGGCCAGGACAGCATGCTGGGTGCTGGTGCTAGGAGAGGCAAAAGACTGCTAAGGAGGATAAGGAAGAGGGTGACTGTGGTGATGAGGATGATGCTGATGATGCTGTGAGCAGTCACAATACAGCACACTCTGTAGGAAATATTGGAAGTATTGCTTTGGGTAAACTCCTGACCACAGCTCCACAGAAGTCACTGCTGACCCTTCCAGTTTTGAGGTGAGAAACAGGTTCCAAGCAGCTAGGTCATTTGTCTAACGTTAATCAATTTGCAGGAGGCAGGAACAGGATCTGAGTCCCAGATTGTTGAGCACAGAGCCAGACCTGAAAACACGGAGCGATTCCCTCCTGCTGTGAGATTTCAAACTGGGGAGGATCCTCTAGGCTTCCCTCTGGTATCCTAATCCTGGAGCCCATGCCAGAGAGGCTGTGGCGAACACAGAGAGAACAGAGTCACCAAACTGATGAAAGCCGGTTCTAAAATATCTTCCTGCTCCCCTAAAAGGAGAACTGTGCCTCCTCATGCTGCTTCAGAACCTCTTTATCTTTTAACCATTTTCCCTTCAAATTTAACTGCTGCCTTCTGCACTGAGGATTACCTAAAGGCCAAGTTTGACATTCTTAATCCAACCATTTCTGAGTTATCTGAGAATAGAAATGGTACAGGGATAAATGTTTAAAGAGTTAACTCTGGAAGTGCTAGAGTGAGCTGAAAGGAGGGCTCAGGCCCATAGGATGCCCCTTCAAACTGGGTGGTACTGAATTATCCTTATAAGTCCCTGGATCCCTTGTTTGTTTGGACCACTGTAAAAAAAAATGCCTACAGAAAAACTATTAGCCACTCACACTGCTGGGAAGATATTTCCTGAAAAGAACTTAGCTGGAGGCACAGTCTATAGGGAGATGTTAACTTGATAGAACCTAAGCTATCAAGGAAAATCAACAGGTGTTTAGCTTGCAGATGCTTACTGCAAGTCCAGTGACATCTGCACCAGGGAGAGGATGTAATGGCTTGTGAAAATTATCCAAACCTCAAGAGATAGTTCTGTCAATTCATCTGCTACCTCCAAGATTCTACAGGCAACCTTGAATTGAGTCCAGGACCCCGGTGGTTCCAAAGACAGCAAGTCCCTTTTAAAAATAGCATGATGTTTGTATAGAATCCGTGCACACCCTCTTTCACACTGTAAATCAACTCTAAATTACTGGTAGTCTTAAACTGTTACTGCAAATGCTGTGTAAATGGTTGCTATCTCTATTGTTTAGAGTGTAATAATAATAATGACAAAAATGTCTGTTCATGTTCACTAAGGGCATCATTTTTTAAAAGATTTTATTTATTTGAAAGGTAGAATTATAGATAGAAAGAGGGAGAGACAGAGAGAAAGGTCTTTCATCCACTGGTTCACTCTCCAAAGGTTGCGAAGGCTTGGGCTGGGCCAATCTGAAGTCAGAAGCCAGGACCTTCTTCTGGGTCCCTCATGTGGATGCAGGAGCACTTGGGCCATCTTCTACTGCCTTCCCAGACCATAGCAGAGAGCTAGATCAGAAGAAGAACAGCTGGAACATCAGCAGATACCCATATGGAATGCCAGTACTTAGGCAGAAGCTTAATCTACCATGCCACAACACCAGCCCTGACATAATTTCTTTTAACTTTTGTATCCACAGTTGCTTGAATCTGTGGACGTGGAACCCGTGGTCACAGAAGGCTGATTGTGCACTGCAGTAGGTGTTGTACTCTGTGCTGATGTGTAAGTCAACAATGAACAAAGCAGACCTTATCACTTGCCCTCTTGGAATGAATATTTTAGACTATTTACATTAAGTTAAAACACATTTGCTTTTCAACTACATTCTGAATAGCAACAGGAAATACCAGGCAGGCACAACAGAAATATATTTTTCACCTAGATTAAAAAGATAATATGAGATTCTAACACATTATTCAAAGGAATGAGGGAGACAATGGAAGTGGGGTCCCACAATTCTTCCCGCACCAAACACTCCCAAGACCATTATCTCAAGCGTGAAGGGTGTGTTCTTTGTTTAGAATCAGCTGAAAGGAAAGCTCCCAGTTTTCAGAGTTTTAATAAAGAGAAAATGCAGGGCAAAATTCTCCCCTATTGAAGATCATACAATGTGTTTGAAAAGAGTTTCACATGTGAGAGAACTGGAGAATAATTCAAGACAATATAGTCAAGTTCTCCTATTACCCACTCCACTTCTATGAAATCCAAACACTGATTGATTCTGCCTCTTTAAGGGAGCTGAGTACTTCGAATAACCTGGTGTTAACTACTCAGATGCAGATGGGGACAGATGCTGCCAGCCATGAATGAGTGAATCATATCTGCTCCATACCTTTGGTCTGCACAGGAATATATTGTATATCTTGAAAGTCACAGAAATGAACTTTTTAAAAATTATATAATTTTCCCATGTTATTTCTAAATTTATCTGAATTACTGGAGTTCAATTAACTTACCCAAATTCTACTGCTCTCAAGAAACAATAATGGTGTCTGGAGATAGCACCATGAATGAAACTGTGCCACATGATACCTGTCCCTTTGGGAGCTTATGTTCTAATGGGTGGTCTAAGAACAAGTTAAACACCACACACACATAGACACACACACACACACACCAATTGTGAATTGTGAAAAGTCTATGAAAACCAATAAGGGCACAAAAGGGGAGAGATTTAATGACTTAGGGGATCTGCGTTAGATAGGGTAGTCAGGGTAGGCTTTGGGATGATGGAGGATGAGAAGCATTCCATCCAGATTTGGAGGAGGGACGGATCTGGTACCAGTAAGGACCATGGCAATGGAGTATGTGGGGCAAATGCAAAGGATATTGTGAATTTATTGTTCATTGGTTGATGAGAATGAAGTAACAGTGGGAATCAAAAATACCAGTTTTGTTTTGTTTAAATTCTACTTTATACCCATTGTAATGAGAGAGAGGAAGAAGAAAAAGGGAGGGAAAGCAGATTTGACAATTTGATGTTCAGATGATGAAGTACTTCTAGTGTTTGTTTCTGTTTCCTCAATATCAGGTGAAATCCCTTGTCAATTATTTTTTTGTTCCAGAAAACTAGCTTTCAAAAACCATTAGCTTCTGTTTTATTTTTTTTAAAAGATTTGTTTTATTTATT